>NW_026714300.1:0-24039 GCF_029784015.1 Lycium ferocissimum
TTGAGGTGTCTTTATCTCATGATTGATTTCATTGCCTAAATGATATGCAAGAATGACGTGAGAATGCAACGATATCAATTGTCAAGACAACATCTTGTTAAATTGGAACAATGAGATCAGTTACTAAAGGCATCAGGCCATCATTTTTTTTTTTTAATGATTCTGCCAATTAGGAGTGAAACTTTCTATTTTATCAAATAGATTCAAGAAAATTCTTCTATTACCGGGATAAAAGTAAGGGATAAACTTGGTAGAAAGTCACCAATTATTGCTAAAAATTCCGAGATATATTTTCCATTCTACATGGTCAAAGTACCCTTCACACGAGACATATTTTTAAAAGATAAAAAATTATTACCCACTATCGGTATACTTAATAGAGATGAAAATGAATTAGCCTTAACATAAGTGTGGAACAAAATGCCTATTCTTCATTTCACTTTTAATTGCCGCTGCAATTTGTCAGACAAATTCAGCTTCCGTCCATCACTGACGACTCTCTGTAAATGTGATGAAATACTCTATCTATAGACATTTAACCCAAAAAGATAGTATTTTGTCTAGGAATCAAAGAAGATGTTTCATTCTCTTCATCTTAAAAAATAGTTAGGACGATTTTCAAAATTTTGGCATACGCCCAAAAACAAAATAAATTGCTTTAAAAGGACTATAGTTTATTTCACGCTCTCTTCTCTCTCCTCAAAGTTCATGCAATCCTAATACTACAAACCCTAGCCTAGCCGTAATATGGCCACTCCAACGAGTCGGCCCGTCGTTGCGGTGACGTCTCTCCCTCTTACCTCTCTCAATCATATTCCCACCCCTACCTCAATCAACTTTCCTCCTTCATCTTCATCTCACCAAACCTAATCCTTCAAACCCTAACATAAACCCTTCTAAATACCCTACTTCTTCAAAAGCTGCCCCCGATACTTAACGGGGAAACGTACGGCGATGGCGACAATGTGAGGCCTATGCCTAGGAAGAATCTAACGTATATTGATGGAGTTCGAATAGTGAAGTGAATGGAAATTTGAAATCAAAAGAATGGAGATATTGGAAGACTTTCAACATGCAGTAATAGGCAAGTTTTCTCATGGATGGCCTGAGTTGGAAGACTTACGCAACATTATACTATCACAATGTGGGTTAAAAGGAGACTGTAAGGTTGGTTGACTTAGAACAAGACATATATTGGTCAGATGCTCATTGATGGAAGATTTTATCAACCTTACGTCCAAAGGTGCATATTATTTGAAGGCTAAAGATGGTTTTACTTATCAGATGAGGCCTCTTATCTATGATTCTAAGTTCAAGGTGGATGAAGAAACATCTCGGGAAATGGCGTGGATATCTTTTCCAAACTTATTACCTACTTTCTTTGTCAAGAATCTTTGTTTACTATGAAAACCTGGCTGATTGGAAAGCCTTTACAATTGGACTTGGCAACCATAAACAAAACTCGACCTAGTTGTGCTAGAGTCAAGGTCCAAGTTGATCTTCTTGCTGAATTACCTAAGTTTCTTATGTTGGAAATAGAGGATCAGGATACAAAAGAAATCGGGAAGATGAAAGTCAAAATTCAATATGATTTCTTACCAAATATTGTCTTGAATGTAAGATTCAAGGCCATTCTAGAGATGAGTGTAGAATCCTTCATCGGAATTGAAAGAAAACGTTGAGGCTACGGAGCTCGGATAAAGGGGTGAAGGATGCGGGAAATCTAGAAGGAACAAAGCATCTTTGGATAAAGGCAAGCATGAGGCACGTAGATGGTACCGTAGCGAGAAATTATCATTTGGTGAAGTTTGTCCAAAAAACTAACACTTCTGATAAGGGAAGCAATGTTGAGAATGCTGATGCAAAGAATAATGGTGATTCAGAAGTACAAGTGATGGTGCAAAACAAATTTGATAGTTTAAACATTGTGGAGGAAGGTGAGATACCAAGTACAAGTACATCCCGGTGAGGGAGAACTGCAACGCGAGATGGCAACAAGGATGATCAAGGTAATCGAGGTGGAGACTATTTGAATAATGCGGATATAGAACAACAAAAATGTGGATAACACTACAAAGAGCTTCCACACAGGTCGGCAAATAAATCGGGAAATTATGCCGGGCGATACTCGGGAGGAGAAGAAATTCGGACATTAAGGTGGAGGAAAAGGGGCGAATACGGGGAGAAAGGCAACAGGAAGATGAAGAACAAGGGAATATTGATGAAGACTCTTGTAAAAAGGACTCTGTCAAAGAATCAGTTGAAGAAAATCATGAAGGCACTAATACAACAGAAAAGATAACAATTTTGAGGCAAGTAGATATGCCAGACAAAGAGGAGGTGCAAAGCCAAGATGTTCATCCTGATCATGATGAACATGTGGCTACTGATGATACAGGATTAGATGGAGTTAAAGAGACTACAGAGGGTTCTCCCTCAGTGATTATAGAGGCAACAGTTGTAGAGGCCACAAGTGACAAGATGAAGGAGCAGATGTATGTGGAGCAAGATGCAGACCCACCAGATCAGTCCTCCTCAGAAAAGGCAATGGTGATTTCACATAATGAGCATCAACAGGTGACACTTTGTAGAAAGTCTTCCCCAGTCAAAGAGCTTCATGATCTGATCTCTCATAATATAGATGTAATAGAAGTAGAGGAGGATGTCAGAGATCTCCCGTGAAGAGAAGACAAAGGAGAATATTAACCGAATAAGAAAATCATTCTTAAACGGTGATATATCTCCTAATAGCAAATCTAACAATAAGGTCGGAGAAGAAAGGCAAGAAGGGTGCTATTGACAAGCAAATTCCACTCAAGGTGGTACCAAAGAGGAATGCTACTAAATCTAATGTTAAATGATGATAAAATCATTCATTTGGAACATTAGGTCAGTGAGGACACAAAAAGCCTTTCATAGGGTACAAATGTTAAACAGGCATCACAAATTCTTCTTGATTGCTCTCATGGAACCATTTCAACATGTCAGAACAATAAACCATTATAGGAGGAGGTTGGGCATGTGTTTAGCTAATGTATTTGTAATGGTAAAATGCAGTACTTTTGTGGTGATAATATAGATGTAGAAGTTACGATGGATTCCCTCGATGGATTACTTTGAAGGTTTTTACAAGATTTGAATCAACATCTTATTACTACTTTAGTTTATGCTAAATGTAGTGCTTCTAAAAGGCTAGAGTTCTGGGAGCATATCTATCATCTTTCCAATACATTATCTTGTTCCTAGTTAATAGGAGGAGACTTCAATGTGGTTCTGAATGATGAAGAAAAGATAGGGGGTAATCTGTTGACTTCGGGATATAGAAGATTTTGCCTTTTGCATAAACTCTTGTGATCTTGAAGACGTAAACTTTAGGGAAGTCCATTCCTGGTGGAATGGAAGGGCGGATGAAGCATGTATTTTTGAGAGATTGGATAGGATGTTGTGAATTCTTATACCTGGACAACTTTGGAAATATTGAAGTGGAGCATCTTGAAGCTGGATGAGATCATGCTCCATAGCCCATTGTACCTATGGTGATAAGTAGCAAAATCAGATCAGACCTTTTAAATTTCTAGCATTTTGGATAGAACATGCATCTTTCCTAGATACAGTCAGGCTGAATTAGTCCACTTGGGAGCATGAGGATCCTTTCATAAACTTCAAAAGCAAGATGAAAAAGTTTGAAAGGAGTGTTATCCAAATGGAGGGAGTATTTGGGGATATATTCAAGCAAGCTGATTATAAGGGAGGAAATAGTGAGATTAAAGGAAGAGTTGTTTGAAGAAAATCAGCTTGACTTAATGGGAATGGTTTTGCTTGACTTCAGTGAGACTAAAAGATATTTGCATTATGAAGAAGAGTCTGGAGACAAAAATCGAGGCTGGATTGGTTTGTAGATGGAGACAAAAATACTAGATTTTTCCATAATCTAGTAAAAGGAAGAAAGAAAGCTGAGATCAAAGAATTCAAAACTCGGATGGTACATGGATTGAGGGGATGATGACCAAATGGCCGAGATGAAATTTTGTGCGATTTTATTCTCCAGATTTCCACAGAAGAGTTATTTGGAGATGAAAATATGATGTCACACATTCTGTTTGATTGATCAAAATAGAAATGATCTACTTGTGTCAAATGCCTAGTGTTGAGGAAGTCAAAAAAGCTATTTTCAACCTTAGTAGATCAAGTGCTAGTGGACACGATGGTTTTCTGGAATTTCTATCGAACATGTTGGGACATTATTAGCTTGGATGTATACTGAGATGGTGGTGGCCACTTTCGAGGTCATACTCTTCCAAAGTCAATTACTCACAAATGCGGTTCTACTACCAAAGAAGGAGTTGGTTCAAAGTTACTCGGACTTAAGGCACTATAAGTTTAAGTAATTTTATCAACAAGGAAGTCTTGTCGAAGTGGTTCATGATAGGTTGGAAAGCTGTGCTACGAGAGTTGATATCTATTAATCAAGCAGGTTTTGTGCAAGGTAGAAGCATTATTGAGAATGTGCTCTTGGCACAGGAAATAGTGACAGACATCAGAAAAAGGGGCAAACCAACAAATGTTGTAATCAAATTAGACATGGAAAAGGCCTATGATAGAGTTTCTTGGTCATATTTGACAAAGGTACTCGACGGGGAGAATGGATTTTGCTAGTCAATTCATTGACATGATTTGGAGGTTGATTGCAAATAGCGGTATTCCATCCTTTTCAATGGTCGGCCAAAGGATTTTTCCATTCAACCGGGGTGTCAAACAAGGTGATCCACTATCTGCAGCACATTCATCTTATCGGCGAGAGGTGTTATCAAGCTCTAAGTACGAGGATTTGACAATGCTTTTGAGTATGTGGGCTATGTCATACCTAATAGAGTCAAAATATAAATCATCGGCTTATGCGGATGATACTATAATATTTGCTTCTGCAAAAGGAGAGTCATTGAAGAGAATTATGAAGAATCTTGCGGGATTATGAGGCAATTTTAGGTCGATGATCAATACGAGGCAGAGTGCCTTTATATGCATCACGAGATTACCAGTGCCTTTGTCTCAACGGTGGAGCAAATTACGGGTTTTCAAAGGGATTAATTCCCATTAAAATACAGGATGCCCTATATTTCATTCAAGAGAGAAAAAGGTATATTACAATGAGCTCATCAAGAAGGTGAAAAACAAATTGCAAAATTGGAAAGAAAAATTACTCTCTTTTGGTGGAAAAGCGAGTTCTTATAAATAGTGTGCTTGAGTATTCCAATATACATCTCCGGTTGTTGTTCCCACAAAATATACCATAAATGAGCTTTATAAAATCTTTGCAGGTTTTCTTGGAGTACTAAAGAAGAAGGTAAAAGTAGGCATTGGTCCTCCGGGACAAGGATGCATTTACCAAGAAGAAGGAGGTTTAGGATTGATCTCTAGATGATGTGTCTAAGGCCCTTTTTTGCCAAATTATGGTGGAGATTTAGAACATCAAATACATTATGGTCAGCCTTCATGTGGAATAAATATTGCAAAAAGAAGAAACCTACAGAAGTGCAGTGGAAAGGTGGATCACAAGTGTGGAAAAGCATGCTAGAATCAAGGGATCAGGTGGATCAACAGATATGGTGGGAACCTAGAAATGGAGCATGTGATGTATGGGAAGATAACTGGACTAAGCTTGGATCACTCAAACATGTAATGACTCCAGATTTTCAGATTGACACCAGCATTGAAGAAGTGTCATACTTTATGACTGCAGAAGGCTGGGATGTACAGAAACTACATAACAAGTTACCAAGTAATGTATGTGATCATATCCTACAAGAGTTGAATATAGTGGAGCATTCAGAGGAGAAAGATAAAGCCTGGTGGATGGCTAGTACTACAGGAGATTTCACTATAGGGAGTGCTTGGAATTTGCTCAGGAAAAAGGCTCAAACTTCAGCTCACTTTCCAAAATTGTGGTTCAAAGGAGTTCCATTCAAAATATCATTCTTCCTTTGGAGATTGTGGAAGTTCAAAATCCCAGTGGATGATGTATTAAAGAGAATGAATATCAGCATTGTATCTAGATGTAGATGTTGTCTGAATCCTCATCAGGAGAGACAGTTCAACATCTATTCCTAACTGGTGCATTTGCGGCGAGAAAGTTGGCAATATTACAATGCTGGCGTGGGGATAATTGTTCCAAGGATTCAGATTCATCAGACAATAGTGCAATGGTGGTACATGCAAGTTCCTACAAAACTCAAGTCAGTTATGCAGGCAGCACCAGCATTCATATGCTGGCAATTATGGAAAAGAAGAAATACCATCATGCATGGGGGTAAGATGAATAAAACAAAGGTGATAAATGGGATCAACTACAATCTACAATAGCTGGTGAAGACATTATATCCTTGGCTAAGAAATATTCCACATGATTGGCCTCACATGGTGAAATATTTGGAGGATTACGGGCCTAGAATAGGATATAGGATGGTGCAATGGAAGGTTCACGATCTTTGGTTGGTTCAAGTGCAATACAGATGGGGCCTCTAGGGGTAATCCAGGGTTGAGTTCAGCTGCTTTCTGTATTAGAGATAAGGTTGGAAACCTGATATATGCTAGGGCAAGGAGAATAGCTGATACAACTAACATCATAGCAGAATCTGTAGCTATACTGAATGGAATTGAGTTCTGTATTAAAAATGATCTGGTGCCTGTAATGATTGAATCATATTCTTCGTCCATGATAAATATTATTCAAGGAGTATGGGAGATTCCATGGAAAATCAGTATGGAAGTCAGTAAGATCAACTTTTGGAGGAACAAAGGACAAGTGCGGTTGCTCGTATCCTTAGGGAAGGCAATGCACTTGCTGATTTTTTAGCTAACTTGGTTTTTGATTTTGTAGGTACAGTTCATTTTCATTCATTTTTTGAGTTACCAACAGGTGCAAAGAAGATCCTCAATAGTGATAAGATGATGATGCCTAACCCGGAAGCAAGATATACGAAATAGAGAACCGGTGAATTCATATGCATCCGATTTACGTAGACATGTCAACTTGATGATCACACTGAGTTAGTTTTACAAGGGAGTAAAGTTCATGATAACAATTTCATCGATTATTGTAGTCTGGTTGGATGACTAAGGTTATCCTTGTTAGTGTGTGGTATTAACGAAATGTTGCCTACTATCGGGATTTCCTTAGTTACCTAATCCGATTCTACAAACAATCGCCCTAACTTCATGAGTAAGAGTGATCGGGCATATTGGACGCAAGGACAACAACCATGAGGGAGCTTTTACCACACTTCTTCTTGAAAGTTTTTCGGTGAGATTAGATACCATAGCACTGGTGAGAGCTTGAGGTACCGACAATGGCACCAATCCGAAGGAGGAGTGTTCTTGTTTGTAGTTCCTTCATTGTTACACTTAGCTGTTCAAACAAGGTTTAGACTTTTCTTTCTTTCCTAGGATAGAGTAGTATAGTTTTTTTCAGCTTTCTTTCACTTTGTTCTGTAAATATCTTTGATTATTTTTAATAAAGTCCAACAGCATCAGGCTGATTGGTTTTGCTAAAAAAAATAAAAAATAAATTGCTTTACAAAAGCTTTTCAGGGAAATTCATCTAATCTTTGAGCCAAAGTAATATATACATATTATTTTCATTATCTCTAGAACAACTTTCAAGTATTAATGTAAGCCTAATTCATGTCTTACTACCTCGAAATAATATTCCACATATTTCAAGCATGCTACCAAATTGTATACCAACTAATTGATTTTGTGGCACACAAATAGAATACATTTTGAGATCATCAAATAATAAACGTCTACCCTAACATTTATAAAAATTGAATCTCATAAATCATATAGAATAGAAAATTAAAAGATGAGCAGAGCAAATAAAGTAGAACCCGATTTTTGCAGCTTTCTTCTTGAATTGATTCATCCTTGAAGCAAAGCACATGTTTCTGTGACATGTGCTCCATTTGAACAAACTTTAGACCAGAGGGACGATAAATTTTTCAAACTAGAAGAAATAATTTTTTTTTTCACCACAAATTGATTTGCATTTTTATATTAATACTGTTATATCCCGTATTTTGTGCGTTGGAATATTTTAAGTTGGTTGCGACAAGTTAAGAACAAGGCTATTTTTTTTTTCCGACTTTGTTGCAAGGCATAAGTTGCTTATGATTGTATTGGTATGGAATATTAAGGAATTTGGGGTTAAAAGTAACTTATGGAAAGTTAAACATTTCATGAAATTAAGGGCTATGAGTTGGAAAAAATATTTCATGAAATAGCCATAAATGGCCAAGTGGCCGTGGGGCCATGTGGGCACCCACACATGGCTAGCCAATTGTTTTAAGCCAAAAAGGGGGGCATGTGTTCATCTTATATTTGTAGGGGCTTATATATATATGTGGTGGATGACTAGCAAGACAAAATTAGTCATCATTTTACACCTCTAGAAACTTAGGGAGATATGGAGAAAAAGAGAGGGGAGGGTCGGCCAAGGCTGGCCGAAAATTGAAGCCAAGAAAAATTGATCAAAAAATATTTTTTTTTTCAAGCATTTCAACTCCTTAGAAGGGGCATAACAACATGGGGTGGTTGTTGGAGTAGCAAGAACAAGTGGAAGTGCAAGGCACAAACCATAGCCAAGTGAAGAACAAAGTGGAAAAGGTAAGATTCAATCTTCTTTTTATGTGTTGTGGATGGTTTGTACACGTTGTGGAGTGTGGAAATGAATGAAATTCATGAAATTGTGGTGTTGGTGTTGTAGCGGTGACTAGGGGCTGCTTGGTGTACAAGGAATGAACTAATGTTATTTAGTATTTTGGTTGTTGTTGTTATGAATTCCATGATGAGAATGAAGGTTCAATGACTCGAGTGGAAGTTGTAGCCGTTTGTGATTTGTTATGGAAGCTAATGTGAATTAAATATAGTTTCTTGTGTTTGTGAAAATGATGTTGTCAATGTGTGAATTGTTGGTGTAGTTGATGAATTTGGGAGAAAGAAATGTATTGTTATTGTTCCTATTGGAAATGGGAGGTTTCGGGTGAGGTGGTAAGTTGGTTGGGCCGTTTGGAATATTGTGCGGATTGTTTGAAACGTTCTTGAATCTTGTTTGAATGATCTCGGATTGGTACTTGAACTTGTGAGCGTTGATGTTAGCTTGAAAGTATGTAGTTGAATTGAATGTAATGGAATGTCGTCGAATCATATAGAAAAGAGTTACTAATGTTAGAATGCATTTTGAATTCATTATTGATGTTGTTAGTATACTTGTCGGTATTGTTGTTGAAGATTTGGCCGAGTTGAATTCTCGGGGATCTTTGAGTTTACAGGGGAAATGCTGCCCAAATTTCTGTAAATAAAGTGCGAGCTTAGAATTGGATTCCGAGGTGCCTATGGCTAATGTTTGGTGTCTAATGACGTTGTTATAGATTTTGAGAAGCCGAGACGTGAGTTTGGATTAGCTTAGGAAGCAAACGAGGTATGTAATGTCACGACCCAACCTCGTAGGCCGTGACTAGTGCCGAGCTGGGCACCCAAACACACTCATTAACCAGAATCACATACAAATAGCTAGTACATAAACAAATATTAGACACTGTCCCAACTGTCGCAAACACAGATATATATATATATATATATATATATATATATATATATATATATATATATATATATATATATATATATATATATCACGCGAAGCCGGGGTGAAGGCTATCATATGGCGCAACGTCCCAAAACATATACAGACGCAAGCCGACAAGGCTGCCATGGCAAATGGGACCGCCCACACATAACATATACGAACACACCTGTACAGGAATAGGCACAACCCACATATATGTCCACAGACCTCTAAACAGACAAACAGAATCATATGACGGGACAGGGCCCCGCCGTACCCCTGAACAAATATATACATATGCAACGGAAGAGTATATACCAAAATATAGGCTCGGAGAAAAGGGAGCACTCCAAACGACGAGAATAGGTGTCCTGTGGGCCGGCGGATCACCGAAATGGACGTCTGTACTGTGGGCATGAAGCGCAGCCCCGGAAGAAAAGGGGTCGGTACGGAATATGTGCGAGTATTCAAAGCGTAAATACGATGCAAGAACAAGCATAATCGAAACAGAAGTACAGAAAGTAAGTGAAATATTCAAAATACCAAAACGTTTACTTTTAAAACACAAATCATGCATGGGGCTCAAAGAATATGGTCGCCCGCCCACCTTTGGCACCATAACACAGCATAACACCAAAAGGTTTCAAATCTCCGTAACCCGACATATCTCCATAACACATCATAACACCATAATCACAGCATACCACCAAAGTATATAGGGTCCCCGGCCCTCTAACGAGGGGCTCGGTGAACCATAGCACAGCATAACACCAGAACATAACATAGTGCGCACGACGACATAACCGGCACCGGGACTCGGCGAAAGATACAACAGAATGCTCGAGTAGAGTCGTGAGTAACCATATGCATAAAATCATCATTACATACTCAACATATAAGTAGACTAACCATACATCGGGGGTTAGGGTGATAGTCGTACCAAGTTCTTTCAAAAGCCATCAGAACTATATAAAGGGAAGTTGTGGGGCCCACGGATGAGTATCAACTCAACCCGAGCCCACCTATGAAGGTTAGAGTCATGATACGCTACAGAGCCTCCTACGAGCTTATCGGGGCGATCCGGTTCTGTCTACGAAAGTTACGGTCGTTCGTAGTTACAGAATCTTTTAAAAACGAAATTCTTTGTGCAACACTTAGTTTCCATTCAAACAAAGGATACAAGGACCATAATTTGGCTATGCTAAGGCTACGAACTTCAAGAAGTGAATAAGGATCATAGATGTGCCCGGATCTTATGAATAGAGTTACCCCGAGGCTCGGATCTTAGCCTACTTACAACTAAGACATGCCAAAAGAAAGAAAGGGTAGGCTTTACATACCTCGTCCGCTCTCAAAGCTAATCCAATCCTAAGTCTCGGGCTCCCCAAGATCTACACAACATCATTAAATACCAACGTTAACTATAGGCATTTAGGAGTTCATTTCCAAACTAACACTTAATTTTACGAAAATTTGGGCGCATTTCAAGTAAATACAACAATCCCGAGAATTCAACTCGGCCAAATTCATCAACAACAACACCAACAACCAAACTAGCAATATCAATAAGCAATTCAAAACGCATTCTAACATTAAATACTCTTTTCTACATAATTCAACAACATTCCAATATATTCAATTCAACGGCTTACATTCAAACCAACATCAACGCTCATACGCTCAAATACTAGCCCGAACCCATACCAACAATATTCAAGGACATTTTAAACAATTCACACAATATTTCAAATATCCCAAACAACACTCCCTCTCACCCGAAACCACCCCAAAACCCGAGAACATCAACCACAACACATCCCTCTCCCAAATTCATGAATTACACCAACAATCCACACTTTAACAATGTCATTCTAATAAATATAAAAACTACATTAGAAACGCATTAACTTCCAAATCAGCCCGCAACAATTACAACATCAACTTGAATCATTAAACTCTCATTTCCAACATAGAATCCACATAACAACGACAACCAAAACTCTAAGAAAAATTAATTCATTCTTTGCCATACATGAGAGGCTATATTCGGCCAACACACCCACATACAAATTTCATGAGTTTCATTCATTTCAACATACTTCAACAACCAAACATGCTAAATAAAACTAGTCCATCCCTCCTACACAACATGCACCTACACGGCCTCAAGCCATGTACACGGCTCCATTCTAACATGCCATTTTTCATGAATTCCATCCATTTTTACATACTACAACACACATAAACCATCTATAACATATAAAAACAAGATTAAACCTTACCTTTTCCCTTCAACTTCACAACTAGCTAGGGTTTGCAAATGCTGAAAACAAATGGTTTGTTGGCTCAAACAACAACTCCACGTTAATAAGGGCCCTTCAATTAGTAGATTTGCTAGGAGAAACTATTTTCTTCTTGATCAATTCTTGGACCTCAATTCTTGTAGCTATGGCCGAATGGCCTTTGTGTTCTTTCTCCAAGTTTCTAGATTTTGTTCTAAGTGTTGAAGATGATAAACACAATTGACTTGGTCATCTTTTATGATATAATAAGCATCCATCTGGCCTTGGCCCACACCTAAGTGGCCGGCCACATGGCCCTTTTTTTTTTTCCCTTTTTCATGAAATAATCACTTTCCAAAAATAACTTTTGACCCCAAATTTCCTTAATATTCCATGCCACTAAATCATAAGCAACTCATGTCTTAAAACAAAATCGTAGTTAAAGTCTCAACTTCGTATCCCGGAATAGTCTTGTCCCTAACTTATCATGGTTAACCCGGATTGTCCCGATGTACAAAATACGGGATATAACATGTAAAGCTTACTCTTTCCTTCTTTTTGCATGTCTTAGACGGGATTAAGGTATGACATGATTTGTGCCTTGGGGTAACTCCATTCTGAAGTTCCGAGCATGTTTATGATTCATATTTGCTCCTTGATGTTGACATCCTTATATGGTCAAGTTATGGTTTATATGTGTTTGATATGATTGGATCTAAAATGTTGTATAAACGGTTTTGTTCCTAAAGTCTCCTATGTTTAAAAATGTCCGTAACTTTCATAGACAGAACCGGATTGCTTTGATATGTTCGCAAATGATCCTATAACGTATAATGACTTTGATTTTCATAGGCGGGCTCGGATTGGTTTGATGCCTGTCCGTGGGCCCCCGAGACTTTTCTATGTTTGGTTCCAACGACCTATTTTTGAAAGAACTTAATGTGGCTGATATTTGGCACAAATATCGTGTTTTGCGTCATTTTACATCCCAATCTTATGACTTTTATCGCTTAATCCGTGACGCAATCGTCGTATTTGAACTTATGTCGTCGTATTTCATGTGTATAGGTACAGAGGCGACAAATGATGGAAAAGTTGGCTTAAAGTGAGCAATTTTGGAGCATACGACGAGATGACGAGTCAAAGGCCGAGGAACTAAAAAGAAAGTGTTATATCCCGTGTTTCTGCACATTCGGGAAATTTGGACATAATTGTGATTTGTAAGAATAAGGCCATGCGTTAATTTTATGTGGTGTGTATGTTGTTACTTATGGAAAATATTGACACGAGAACATTGGAGAAGGCCTAAGGGCAAAGTTGGAATTTTAAAAATTTGTTTCGAAAATTTGCGAAAGATGATCCATAAGTAATTGGGCTAAAAAAAATAATAAATTGAGGCCCAAATTTGCAAGGGTGACCGGCCAACATATAAGTGGGAGAGTATGTATATATCCATGCTCATCCTTAGAATGTTCAAGAAAAATAAAAAAAAAACTTGGAAGCAAACATCAAGGGCCATTCGGCCGAAAAAAAAACTTAGCCTTGGACTTCAAAAAAAAAAAATTCCTTAGCCTTTAACTGTGGCAAGAGGAAATTGAGAAAAAAAAATCTTATTCTTTTATGTCATGGGAGATGTGTGTATGTTATAATGAATTAGTAACATAGCGCGTGTGTGTGTGAAGTAGTCATGACGCGTGAGCCATGGTGTTCGAATTAAATTTCATTTAGTTGTTCGTGTTGCATAACTTTTAGTGTGATGGGCCTTGTTACACATAGGGACTTATAAACTAGTAATAGACAAATGCATAGAAATTTTTTTTTTTTTTTTTCCAAAACCTTTTTGTCATTTCTCAAAGTAAATACAGTTTGCAAATAGGAGGACTCTGTATAATAAAACACATCAACCCATGGACCCTTTTTCAAAGCTGACACCTTAGACACACAACTCTGTCTGCAAAGCCTCTAACTGTGACCATGGACCATAGTACGTGTGCGCTGACTCGGCTACACTCCAGAGCAAACGGAGTTCGCCAACTTCGCTGAGACATCTTCTTTGCTGACTTCGCATCATCTGGGTGTACCTGCGCGGCATGAAACGCAGCGCCCACAAGAAGGGGCGTCAGTACGAACAATGTACTGAGTATGTAAGGCATGGATAGTAACACAGCAAGAAGTATATACATAAACAGTAACCGCATAGAAACGTAGAACATATTGTGTCAAGCTGTGAGCTGCACATCTGGATTATGTCATGTAGAACTGTAACCTGTACATAGGAATCATATGACTGCATGGAAGCATAGAACGTATCATAGGATAACAGAGTAACCTGTGCATATGAGTGCCCCTGGGGGCGGATGCCATGCATGCTTGCTTGGTCATATCAGGTCATAGCACCGCACGAGGCGGCTCACCCACGTAGCGCCGAGATACGTCGGCTCTCCCATATATCCCGCGTCCGGGCATCCCGCGTCCGGGCGATAAGTGACCGACTGGTGGCAAAGAAAACATGTACACCTTCCCATTCCCCACGCTTTCATATGTCCCATCCCCCCAACCCATATACGTGTATGGCATGCATGCGAGTCCAAAGAAAGTCATGTACTTATCGGAGTGACGTAAGGTCGGTAACCTCCGATTATGTTATGGAATAACTATGGGCGCTTGTCTCACCTTGAAGGAACAATAATCATAAGGCGAGACTAGAACATAGAACATTTCATGTCATATCATGTCGTGTCATGTCCTGTCATATCATATCATGTCATAGGCATAGCGTATCTTGTCATAGTCATAGAGTCATAGTCATCATAGGATCATAGTTATCATAGAATCATAGGCTTCATAGGTCGCATAGAATCATAAGCGTTGCCTTAGTCGTTGAGACTTTCAATATTGTAAAACTTAGTTTTTTTAAAGAAAAAGGAATATTTTGGAAAACAGTTTTTGAAGAAAAGAATATTTTAGAAAAACATTTGTAAACTTTTAGTGAGGAAAGATCATGCATTGGGGTCAAGGGTTTAGTTCAAACAACTCTTGTTTAGTAATAGGAATGATAACCGAAAGTTCTCTTTAGTTATAGTACGAAAATAAACCAAACAGAACAATAAGAGAGAATTCAGGAATAATGGGCCCACCTCGAGTCAAATGAGGCGGCGTACACAATTTACGTATAATACCTTTCATAACATGACTTACGAGAGTCTTAGGGTAATCGGGGCTTATTTATGCAAGTTCTAGAGGTTTAGGAAGTTTTCCAACATTTTGCGCAATTTCTAGTTCAATTCTTCTGCATGAATAGTGGATCGATTTCAATCTTGGATTTCTATGATTAGAGTAGTCCCCGAGACACGTTTTCAAACCTATTACATCTAAGACATGCCATAGAAAGAAAGTGAAGCCTTACATACCTTTTTTCCGCTTCTTACGCTCCTCCGAATCCAAGTTGCAAATCCGCCGTAATCTACAATTTGGTCATGTTTACCAAACTTTGGTTAGAGGCTTTTAAAGATTGAATATTAAGGTACACTTGCCTACCGAAATTTCGCAAAGACTTCCCTTGTAAATACTCCATCCCGCCAAGTTCGACTTGGCCATTTTCAATCAACAACAACCCGGGAATTCAACCCGGCCAAACCAAACAACAATATCAACAACTATTCGGGCAACACATCAATATTCAATTCAACATCATTTCATTCACCTTCAAATAAACTACGTGCATTCAAACTCGCATCGTTGATCATTCGTTCAATATTATTCCGAGGCCTTTCAAATATGTTTTAAGAACATTCCAAGGAATCCATACAATATTCAAAACAACTCAACCAAAGGGTCCCCTTACCCGAAATCCTCAAGCAACATTGGAACATCAATAACACATTTCCTTCCTTCAAAGTTCATAAACTACATTAAAATCACAACACAACCATATTAGTTTCCAAACAGCCCACACGATTTACAACTTCAATATGAGCCATCAAACATTCATTTTACTTCATAGAACTCGTAACGACGACGATCAAAATTCTAGATAACATGACTTCATTTCATGCACACTAGGCAGCCCCTATTCGGCCACCTCAAAACACACAACACTCCATGAGTTTAATTCACCTTCTATGCATTGCAACAACACAAGAACATGCTAAATTCAATGACTTCACCATTTCTTGACAACATCACATAGGCACGGCCATAACACTACATATCCGGCCAACATACCATGCACCCTATTTTCATGAATTCCTTTCATTTCTACATTCCACAACATGTACAAATCATGCATAACACAAGAAAAATGAGATTGAACTCACCTCTTCCATTCTCTTCTCCACGGCTAGCTTTTGTGTTTGCCTAAACGAATGGTTTTCTAGCTTCAACAACCACTCCACGTCGAAGAGAGCCTTTCATTTAGTAGAGAAACTTGAAGAAAAATATTTTTCATGCCAAGTCTCCATAGGGGCTGTTCGGCCAGCCCCTTTTCTTTCCCTTAGCCGATGGCTTCTCCTCTCCTTTCTCCAACTCTCTTGAATTTTCCATGATGAAAATGACAACTTGTATTGTCTTCATGACTCACACACACATATATATATTTAAGTGGAGGCACATGGCCATGCACATGCCTCCCTTGGCCGGTTTTCACCTTCTTTTTTTTTTTTCAATTTTTCTCAACTTTTCTAGATTTTTCTTTTCTTTCTTTCCCTCCAATTTTTCTTCAACCTTCTTGAATTTTCCTAAGTCATTAAGGATGACTAATTACTTGGGCTTAGTCATCTTGGTCCAAAGTCAAATTGGGCCTAGTCATCTCTTGTCCATACATACATATTCCACCTCACAAATATACAATATACACTTGTGCCATTTTATGAAATTGTTTCCAATTTTTTTGGCCTCCAATTCATCCTTATTCCGAATTTGTCCTTAACGCCCCGTTCCAATACAAAGGATGAATAAACGACTCTACGCATTCTAAAAAGAATTTTTAACCTTGTCCTTAACTTTCCGCCATTAACTCGAGTTATTCAAATGTACAAAAGGTGTACAAATGCGAGGTGTAACATCCTTCCCCCCTTTTGGAACATTCGTCCTCGAATGTTAAACTTAGTCATACGGGGTCTCATAAGCACCTCGGGGGAGCTCCCTTTTTATAGCCATTACTATCCTTCATATTAGTTCTTAAGCTGTCCAATGCCGTTTTTCTCTGTCATATTCTTTCTCTTCATATACGTCCATTTTCCGGCGTCGCACTTACTCAAAGTTCGTGCGAACCTCTCATATTGCTTTAAACATTATCCGGACTTCTATCCACTGATTGTCGGTTCCCCCGACCTTACTAATTTACTTCAGGGAGAGGTCTCATTGTAACTCACACATTCATATCAAACACACTACCATACCAATTATTTCTATCTCATCCTTACATTCCTCTCACCTGCTTCCCCCCTTTTGGGGCGCACCTATACCATTATCCAGTTATACTTCGTCTCATATCCTCATTCCCAATCTCCATCTACCGTAGAATAATAATAGCCTACTTGGCAACACTCGTACCATTTACTCATGCTATCACTCGAACCTCGGTACCTTTACTTGATTAATGCCTGCTGTACCGTAACTTCAGTTGCTGGGATTCACATGTCCACCAATACAATCACATGTGGGACATCTTGCACATTCATATAATTACTATCAACTAGCCCACCAAATACTTCCAAGCGCTATTCAAGCCTATCCTAATCCCAGAGTTAGAATACACTTCCTGCCTCTTCACCGATCTTTTTCGCCTTGTCCTGTGCGCCTTCTTATGGTTTCCAGCCTTCCCATATACTTTAGTTCTCCTTAGATCACCCTATCTGTTCATTTGTCTCTTATGTCTCGATTTATAGAATTTCTTGTAAACTTCCCAGGGGGTCACCCATCCTAGGATTGCTCCCACCTGAGCACGCTTAACCTCAAAACTTTGCTGAAATCCGGTGTCTTAATGCTGATATTTTCGCGTCTCCTTCCTCGTATGACGTTTACTACATATTCTGGAGCAAGTCAAAGTTTTACCGATTCTGAAACATTTTCGTAACACGTCCTTTCTTTGAAATTACCATTTTGCCCTTTTTCAGTTCTAAACGTTCACCTTCCGCCTGTACTTATGATTACTTCTTGTCTTGGGCCTCCAGGTTTCTGGGGGTAGTAATCTCACCTTTATCGTCATGCCAAATCCATAACCTTTCTGGAAACGACGCATCTCACTTATTGCCTGTTTTTTTTTTTATCTCCTTTCCGCGCTTCTTTCTCTTAGACGTGCCCATTCTGGTAGGGCCTCCCTTATCATTCTCACTCTTCAAATCCCTGTAACTTTTCATATCGCTTTTCACTCCCTTCCGTCGTAGGTAAAACCTATATAGGAGATTCCATTTTCCTAGGATTTGGCTCTATCGCACGATCATAGGACAGAAAGAAGGTCAACATTTCCTAGATGCCCCGCAGCCTCCTGTTTATAAATGTGGCCGGCTTCACACCCATAAACAGGACTCTACCGGACACGACTTTGCAGACAACCCCTGGACCGACCTGCTCTGATACCACTTTGTCACACCCCGACTTTACTAGGGTGTGATGGGCACCCGACCCCGTGTACGGAGCCGAGCGAACCCGCTAACTCTTATTACACATAGGAACTTATAAACTAGTAATAGACAAATGCATAGAAATTTTTTTTTTTTTTTTCCAAAACCTTTTTGTCATTTCTCAAAGTAAATACAGTTTGCAAATAGGAGGACTCTGTATAATAAAACACATCAACCCATGGACCCTTTTTCAAAGCTGACACCTTAGACACACAACTCTGTACGCAAAGCCTCTAACTGTGACCATGGACCATAGTACGTGTGCGCTGACTCGGCTACACTCCAGAGCAAACGGAGTTCGCCAACTTCGCTGAGACATCTTCCTTGCTGACTTCGCATCATCTGGGTGTACATGCGCGGCATGAAACGCGCCGCCCACAAGAAGGGCGTCGGCACGAACAATGTACTGAGTATGTAAGGCATGGATAGTAACACAGCAAGAAGTATATACATAAACAGTAACCGCATAGAAACGTAGAACATATTGTGTCAAGCTGTGAGCTGCACATCTGGATTATGTCATGTAGAACTGTAACCTGTACATAGGAATCATATGACTGCATGGAAGCATAGAACGTATCATAGGATAACAGAGTAACCTGTGCATATGAGTGCCCCTGGGGGCGGATGCCGTGCATGCTTGCTTGGTCATATCAGGTCATAGCACCGCACGAGGCGGCTCACCCACGTAGCGCCGAGATACGTCGGCTCTCCCATATATCCCGCGTCCGGGCATCCCGCGTCCGGGACGATAAGCCAGCTGACCAGGTGGCAAAGAAAACATGTACACCTTCCCATTCCCCACAGTTTCATATGTCCCATCCCCCCAACCCATATACAGGTATGGCATGCATGCGAGTCCAAAGAAAGTCATGTACTTATCGGAGTGACGTAAGGTCGGTAACCTCCGATTATGTTATGGAATAACTATGGGCGCTTGTCTCACCTTGAAGGAACAATAATCATAAGGCGAGACTAGAACATAGAACATTTCATGTCATATCATGTCGTGTCATGTCATGTCATATCATATCATGTCATAGGCATAGCGTATCTTGTCATAGTCATAGAGTCATAGTCATCATAGGATCATAGTTATCATAGAATCATAGGCTTCATAGGTCGCATAGAATCATAAGCGTTGCCTTAGTCGTTGAGACTTTCAATATTGTAAAACTTAGTTTTTTTAAAGAAAAAGGAATATTTTGGAAAACAGTTTTTGAAGAAAAGAATATTTTAGAAAAACATTTGTAAACTTTTAGTGAGGAAAGATCATGCATTGGGGTCAAGGGTTTAGTTCAAACAACTCTTGTTTAGTAATAGGAATGATAACCGAAAGTTCTCTTTAGTTATAGTACGAAAATAAACCAAACGAGAACAATAAGAGAGAATTCAGGAATAATGGGCCCACCTCGAGTCAAATGAGGCGGCGTACACAATTTACGTATAATACCTTTCATAACATGACTTACGAGAGTCTTAGGGTAATCGGGGCTTATTTATGCAAGTTCTAGAGGTTTAGGAAGTTTTCCAACATTTTGCGCAATTTCTAGTTCAATTCTTCTGCATGAATAGTGACTGATTTCAATCTTGGATTTCTATGATTAGAGTAGTCCCCAAGACACGTTTTCAAACCTATTACATCTAAGACATGCCATAGAAAGAAAGTGAAGCCTTACATACCTTTTTCCGCTTCTTACGCTCCTC
Source organism: Lycium ferocissimum (assembly GCF_029784015.1). Taxonomy (NCBI): domain Eukaryota; kingdom Viridiplantae; phylum Streptophyta; class Magnoliopsida; order Solanales; family Solanaceae; genus Lycium; species Lycium ferocissimum. The sequence continues at coordinate 20,235 of NW_026714300.1, forward strand.
CGAATCCAAGTTGCAAATCCGCCAGAATCTACAATTTGGTCATGTTTACCAAACTTTGGTTAGAGGCTTTTAAAGATTGAATATTAAGGTACACTTGCCTACCGAAATTTAAAGACTTCCCTTGTAAATACTCCATCCCGCCAAGTTCGACTTGGCCATTTTCAATCAACAACAACCCGGGAATTCAACCCGGCCAAACCAAACAACAATATCAACAACTATTCGGGCAACACATCAATATTCAATTCAACATCATTTCATTCACCTTCAAATAAACTACGTGCATTCAAACTCGCATCGTTGATCATTCGTTCAATATTATTCCGAGGCCTTTCAAATATGTTTTAAGAACATTCCAAGGAATCCATACAATATTCAAAACAACTCAACCAAAGGGTCCCCTTACCCGAAATCCTCAAGCAACATTGGAACATCAATAACACATTTCCTTCCTTCAAAGTTCATAAACTACATTAAAATCACAACACAACCATATTAGTTTCCAAACAGCCCACACGATTTACAACTTCAATATGAGCCATCAAACATTCATTTTACTTCATAGAACTCGTAACGACGACGATCAAAATTCTAGATAACATGACTTCATTTCATGCACACTAGGCAGCCCCTATTCGGCCACCTCAAAACACACAACACTCCATGAGTTTAATTCACCTTCTATGCATTGCAACAACACAAGAACATGCTAAATTCAATGACTTCACCATTTCTTGACAACATCACATAGGCACGGCCATAACACTACATATCCGGCCAACATACCATGCACCCTATTTTCATGAATTCCTTTCATTTCTACATTCCACAACATGTACAAATCATGCATAACACAAGAAAAATGAGATTGAACTCACCTCTTCCATTCTCTTCTCCACGGCTAGCTTTTGTGTTTGCCTAAACGAATGGTTTTCTAGCTTCAACAACCACTCCACGTCGAAGAGAGCCTTTCATTTAGTAGAGAAACTTGAAGAAAAATATTTTTCATGCCAAGTCTCCATAGGGGCTGTTCGGCCAGCCCCTTTTCTTTCCCTTAGCCGATGGCTTCTCCTCTCCTTTCTCCAACTCTCTTGAATTTTCCATGATGAAAATGACAACTTGTATTGTCTTCATGACTCACACACACATATATATATTTAAGTGGAGGCACATGGCCATGCACATGCCTCCCTTGGCCGGTTTTCACCTTCTTTTTTTTTTTTTCAATTTTTCTCAACTTTTCTAGATTTTTCTTTTCTTTCTTTCCCTCCAATTTTTCTTCAACCTTCTTGAATTTTCCTAAGTCATTAAGGATGACTAATTACTTGGGCTTAGTCATCTTGGTCCAAAGTCAAATTGGGCCTAGTCATCTCTTGTCCATACATACATATTCCACCTCACAAATATACAATATACACTTGTGCCATTTTATGAAATTGTTTCCAATTTTTTTGGCCTCCAATTCATCCTTATTCCGAATTTGTCCTTAACGCCCCGTTCCAATACAAAGGATGAATAAACGACTCTACGCATTCTAAAAAGAATTTTTAACCTTGTCCTTAACTTTCCGCCATTAACTCGAGTTATTCGTGTTAATATGTGTTTTGTAGCGATTATTGGTGTTGTTGATGTTGTTGTTGGGTTGGTTGTTGTCATTTAAGCCGAGTTTAATTCTCGGGGATGTTGGATTTATAGGGAGATGCGCCCAAATTCTTGTAGACAAATAAGGGCTAAGAATAAGCTCCCCAAAGGCATATGATTTACATTTGGTAACTTTGACCATTTGCGCATTACGGACGAAACGGGATTTGAGTTTAGCGAGCATAAGACGTCCGTAAGGTATGTAAAGCCTACCTTTCCTTCTTTTTGGCATGTCCTAGTCCTACTAGGTTGAGATCGGAACCTCGGGGATAGTGCCGCTCTTGGGAACTGAGGCTTGATCTTGCATACTATTCATATTCAAAGTCATGTTGAACTATAATCCTTATATTTGATTAAAAGAATGCTTAAACCTTTGTAATCGTTGCAAACGTATCTCGGATCGCTCCGAAACTTTTATAGATGGCTTTAGGGAGCCTAATGTTCGCGATTTATGTCCGCCGCCCTCGACTCGACCTCGGCAGGGCCCGCAAGTCCCGAGACTTCCCTTATTTGATTTGTTTGATTCATTTCCGTACGATAAGGAGAAGGAAGTGTTTGCCTATGACTCTAAGGTCCGTTTGAAATTTCCTATAATGTCGTTTGAACGCTCATTACTATGAATGATACTAAATTTTTCGAGAGTGACCTACGATGCATTTTTTCGAAAAATTGACTACCTAAAAGTCCGCGACTTTTGTATATTAATTTCGATTAACTCGATACTCATTTTGAGCCTTCTCGATCCTAACGTGTTCGTATATGAAATTATGTGTCGAGTCCCGGAACTTAATTTTGATATGCATATGGTTTCGGTACTACTCCGCTCGTGCCACAATTATTATGACTGCCTTTCGCCGCATCCGTCTCTGCTCCGTGATCGTGCGCATTATGACATATTCCCATGATGTGTTACGGTTTTCGAGACCCTCGCCAGTGACAGCTACCATTTACGGCGGTGCGACGTGATACGGCATCCGATATATTCCGATCATTTGACGTGCGATGTTGCCATTGTTCGGAGATGTACCTTAGAGATTTGAAAACTTCTCGGGGTATGATGTGTCCGTGGCACCAAATGGCCGTGGGGTGACCACGTTCCCCGAGCCCTATGCATGACCTTTATTTGCATTTTGTATACTCGCACCCGCACGTGCTCAATCCACTTCTATATTTGCTTCGTATCTCCCCGACTCCTACCATGGTTCGATTACTCGTACCCCTTCTTTACATACTCGCATTTCTTTCGTACCGACCCCCTTTCGGGGTCGCGCTTTCATGCCCGCAGTACAGACGCCCTTGGGCGATCCCCGTGCTTAAAGCACCTGTGCTACTTTCGAGTGCTCCCCTTGACCGATGCCCATATTTTGTATATATGTCTTTTTGTTATGTATATCTGTACATTTGTGACTGTTCGGGCACGGCGGGGCCCCCCCGTTCCGTCATATGTTCGTATGTTCCCGTTCATGGTGTAGGCCCGTAGTCATATTTGCGGGCCGCGGGTCCCGTTTGTTTGTATATGATTCCGATTCGCGTACTTAAGCGGCCCCGTATGCGTGTACGGTGGCCGATATGGCCCACATGTTTGTATGTATGTGTATGTCTGGGCGATGTGCATTCCGCCAGTTTTGATTTTGATATGATGATTCTGCACGGGCGACCGCTTAGGATAGCATTCGTCTTAGTATTTGTGTGATGTCTCACATCGCCACGGCATTTACGAATAATATCTCGTTTAATCTGGTTCGTAAGCTTTGTGCGGGTGCCTAGGTAGGCACCAACGCCGGCCCATTAGAGGGGCCGGGTCGTGATAGAAAGAAATTCACCAGAAGGCCCCGCTTTTCCTCCGCATCGCGGGAGGAAAGCGTGCACAGAAGAAGCAACATCAGAGACGCGCGATCCTTCCGCATCGCGGAAGGAAAGTTTGAACCCTCGAACACAGGCCGATCCTCCGCGATGCGAAGGAAAGCGCAGTTCCGCGCGGTTCTCCCGATTCGACTAGGATTTGGTTTCCTTATTTTTCTATTTACCCCAGGTTATATATAGACGTTTTATTTTGCCGAGAACGTGTTCGTGGATTTTTTCAAGGATTTGTAAGCCACCGTTCTCTTTTTTCTCTCTCTAGGTTTCTTTTATTTTTCATCTTTTTTTCAACCCTAGATTATTC
>NW_026714301.1:0-24032 GCF_029784015.1 Lycium ferocissimum
TAATATCAATTAGTTTCCCCCATATTCATCAATTCACCCCTAATTTGCTTTTTTTATGCTGTATTACAATTGACATCAAGAGCCTACTTGCATCTAATTAGATAGCCTAAAAAACATATACATGTGTAAGTTGTGTATATGATTTGTTTCTTTGAATCCGTTTAAAAATGGAAAACATGATTAAATATGATTTTTTGTTCTTGATGAACTGTTATCCGATAGGAACATGAAAATATCATAAGATACGTCTGGGACAATAGAGAGATTAGGTCTTTCGCTGCCGCCGGTACCGTGTTGGCATGTTGATCCTTTAAGTATTCAACTGTGGTTTGATAATTTTATATATGTTGTAAAATAAAAATATGTATTAAAATTAAAAGAGCAACAAAAGGCACAAAGAAAGTGAGTGAGAGAGAGAGATAGTAGTATTTTTCTATATTTCTTGGATGATTTTTCATCTACACCAAATATGGCTATTTATAAGCAAATTAAAACTTGGGCCAAAGAGTTTGCTATAGTACTCATGGCCACATGGCATCCATACAAGCTATACACTATTTCTTCATAACACTCCCCTGGATGTCGTATGTAAGCAAAAAAAAAAAAAAAAATCTAGTGAAAGAAAAGTCTTACATACATAGTTATTTGTAATGTGCTTGCTTACAACCCTCATTAAAAACCTTACCGGAAAAATTCGGGGGACAAAACCTTGGTTAAGGAAAAAGAGTAGCGCGTATTGACTCCCCCCCCCGTTGGAAACATCACTTAATGTCTCGAATACGATGCATTCCAATCTTTGTATATTAGCCTCTCAAATGTTGAGGTTGGTAATTCCTTAGTAAAACAACCGCTAAGTTATCACTTGAACGAACTTATTGAACATTTATTTCACCCTTTTTTTGCAGATTACAAGTAAAAAAGAATTTTAGTGAAGTATGTTTTATTTTGTCTCCTTTAATGTATTCTCCTCTTAGTTGAGCTATGAATGCAACATTATCTTCATATAATGTTGTTGGAATGTTCCTCTCCAAAGGAAGGCCACATGTTTCCTGAATATGTTGAGTTATTGATCTCAGCCAAATGCACTCTCGACTTGCTTCATGAATGGCTGTTATCTCTGCATGATTTGAAGAAGTAGCAACCATAGTTTGTTTTGTTGAACGCCATGATATAGCTGCACCTCCACATGTAAATAAATAACCTGTCTGGGATCGACCTTTAGGTGGATCGGACAAATATCATGCATCTGCATAACCAATTAGTTGTGAATTGGATTCATTAGAATAAAACAGTCCCATATCAATGGTCCCTCGGAGGTATCTGAATATATGTTTAATACCATTCCAGTGTCTTCTTGTTGGGGAAGAACTAAATCTTGCTAATAAGCTGTCACGACCTATTTTCACTAAGTCGTGCGGGCACCTACCTTTCCCACCTCGGTAGGCGAACCCTTATTCCAACAATCAAAAATATATAAATAAAGCGGAAGAAGATAAAATAACGTAAGTCTCACGATAATAATATAAAGAAATATAGAAATAATGAGAATCCAACCCCGATTCGGGTCGAGGTCATACAAGAGCATCTAACTAAATACTATAAGTCTGACTCATAATAATACATAGTAGCCTAAAAGATCATGTCCCAGAATGAAACAAGACGTAAGGATAAAAAGAGTCATCGGCATCGATCGTCCTCATGCTCATCCTGAAGGACTCGAATCAGAAATCCTCGAATATTAGCCACGAAGAGTAGAAATCGATCTCAGCTGGTACTCTGCATTCATAAAAGAATGCAGCAAGTGTAGGTCAGTACAAACAACAGGTACTGGTAGGTATCATAGGCCGACTAAGACTAGATAACGTATATAAAGACAACAAGCAAGAAAAACATATAAACCAACAAGTACAAGTCAATATGAATCCATATCCACAGAACAAGTCATCTTTTATGTTATAGCATCTAAACCCAATTGTGCCAAGTCTTAGTATAATCAATCCGAATCAGTACATCACAGTAGTATCACAACAATCAACAGGAACCAAGATATAATGCAATGCAATAATGTATGTAGGATGAATGCAATGCATATGCGATTTTGTACAACATGTCCCGACGGAGCTTAACTCCACGTCTCGGCGATCATGACCCATGGGGACCCGCGAAGTCCATGTACCACTCGCTCCGGAATATAACCTCGGATCACGAGCACACTCTCACGATCCGGCAAAGACCTCGGGCGTCGGACACTCCATCGTTCCCGGCAAGAAACCTCGGGCAACAACACTCATCTCTCTTTTACCCTCTCCGGCAAAGACCTCGGAGGCTACACTCTCTCACATATCATCATTAGTGCCATAACCATGCATATATCAATGTATCATGGAAATGCATATGAGTATGATGAAATGTAATGTTAAAAACCAATTCAATCCGAAACGGTACCACACATGGAATACAAGTAATATCGCAATAAGGCTACACAAAAAGCCACAATGGAATCACCATTCTCATCTCCATATCAATCAAGTAAAACACCGCAATATCATAGCCATGATATATCATTAGTCACGATACTCAATGTCTCAAGTGGCAACGAGCACAAAAAAAAAATAGATCAAGATAAGTCAACAACACAACGGGATGTGTAGCCCCCAAATCATACAACAAGGTCCAACCTAAGAAAATATCTAACCCAACTTGATACCCGCGAGGTTTATATGCATTCTCCGACAATATCATCTAAACATACGCTTCGCTAATCAAAGTCTCACCATAAGGTAAACCGTAACCTACCTCAATGCCGACCAGGTGTCACGAACTCCCATGCCAAAGCTTTTTCCTTCTGAAGTGCTTCCGAACGGACAGGGTCTATAGCGCTTATTCGTCACACAATATGTGTACGCTACCCAATAATACTTCAACCTATATTAAGACGCCAACAGCTATGGTTAAGCTACGGGGAGATTCAAACGTATTCTAACGTTAGTAACTCCTTTCTAGATGTTTAGGCGATGTTTTCTCTTGTATCTAAACCAACCACATACTACCAATACAACATCAATAATTATGTGTTCAATACCAATCCGGACAGCCCACACAATATTCTAAACAGCCCACATTCATAACATGCAATAACGATTCATACGGCTTCGACATTCTCAAGTTACTTATATTAGTTTGTAGCCTTAACGTTTTCATGTAACAACTTATAACAGCCCATCCAACATACAATATGATGTATACTCTTAACTTATAATTATTCTTTCCAACTTAATGAAAACACAAGTCCAAAACAGTCCACTACCACAACATGTCCAAAACAAGTCTCTAACCGACAACATAACGATGTTCGGAATTCTTGCAAACGTTTACGAACATACTAAGCCAACCACATGCGATTTTTATACATCATTTCATGTCTTCTTTTCATATAATTTTAGTAAGTTATGACCAGCTATCCACACGACAAGTACAACATCAATTCATACGCAACTACGCTATATCGTCATTTTTATAATCCTTAAAACAACTCACAAATGACTTTAGTTTCAACTCCAACCATTAAACACCTTCCTTTCCATCATAAAATTCATGATAATAACAATCAAAATATCAAGTAAAAACAGTTCACTAACTTCTTCACAAAACAGTCCACACACGGCTACACCATGCTTCAACATCTCTCACATAAAATCATAGATTCAACCATTTTCATACTAACATAACTTCACCTTTAACCTTCCAATTCTTTTCATTCTTTTTACCATGAGATCTATGATAGTAACAACCATATTTATTAAAGAAAATCAGTCCATTAATTCCACCAAACAGCCCCTACGGCCAACTAACATTCCAACACCAACTTTCATGATTTTATGCATGCGATTCATGTTCGTCAAGTTACAACCATACTTCAACATCAACACATATAACCCCATAACTACTATCATGTTCCAACATCAATACACCTTATTTCATGCATACAACTTATATTCACACATCTACATCACCCTTAATACATGAAAAGAAAGTTAGATCTTACCTTGACAACTTGACTTCTCTACTTGGCTAGAGTTGGTGACTTGAGATAGAAATGGTTCTTGTTGCTCCAAAGACTATCTTCACGTTTTAGGGACCTTCTAAAGGGTTGAAACACCTTGGAAAATAATTTTTGGATCAAGACTCAAAGGGCTCAAAAATCAGCCCCTTGGCCGAATGCTCTCTCTCTAGGCTTAGGTTTTCTTTCTTTGTGTTGTGTAGTTGAAATGAATTGTGATGGCTGATTTCTTGGTCATTATTTGGTTCAACTTTGATGCCTACAAGTTGGTCACATGCTCCACTTATGGCATGATTCATTCCATTAACTTTACACTTAAAATTCCATTTTTTTTTCTACAACTTTAGGCCAAGTGTGGCCAAGCCTCACCTTCTTGTTTCTCCTTTCTTCTTTCTTTTCAATTGTTTACAAGACAATTGTATGTGTGGTGAATGATTCATACACTATCCTTTGTCCATTGTAATTATGCCAAGATGAATGAGCAATATTTAATGTGAAATGATCCCTCCACCATGTTGTGTCTTCCTAAAATAATGTATACTTTCATAAAGTAGTAGATGCTTAAATATTCAAATGCATGCTTCACATGGATGCCTTATTTTCAGTCACTTGGCTGAATTCCACACTCCTTTCTTTCAATTTGGTTGTCCACAAAATAATGTAAGTGTAGTGGATGAATCACATTTAAATGTATATTTGTATGTCTCCCATAGTAGTCTTATTTAAGATGACTTTGAGTCATCTTTTGGACATGGCATGTTAATGTTCATATTGGCTCATTGTTGCCACTAATTTTAACTTAACACCACGATTAAGTAGTTCTAATTTCCATTAATGCTTCTATACCAAACAAAATTTGTAGATAAATTGTGACTTCAAACGAAATCGGAAGTTAAAGTCTCTACTTTGTATCTTGAGATAGTCTTAATACTCAGCCCGACTTGAATCATCCATATCTCCTTACCCCGATATCATTTTGACGAGCTGTTTGTTGCGTTGCAAATTAGACTCGATGAACTTAATTTTAGGCTTTTGAAACACCTTAAAACTCCTCATATACTAGGAGATATGCCTCCTACAATATAGGCTAAAATCGGGTCCGAGATTTTTGAAATTGTTCCGATTCATTTCGTTTAACTTCTAATCCTCTTCCAACCTCATGTAACCTCTTATACATACATATACACAGTTATTTACCTCCATAACAATTCATATACATGTCTCGAAGGGTCCGTAGAATCACAATAACCATAAGTAGAACTCACAAAGCTTCGACGAAACTCCAATCGAAAAAAGTATATTCCTATCTTTTGTCCATCTTCTATATCATTACTAATAATCTCAAATACTTTAAAAGGTCACTCACATTACCTCATATACATACTCATAACGCGATTTCAAATCCTTTAGGTTACCGTGTCACCTCGAGATACTTAAGACAACCATATTTATAACGATATTCTTACTAACTCGATTAACTTTCCTTGAACCTTCTTAACTCATTCTTTCTTGTTTTAATACAAGTAGCAAGGATTATTATGGAGTGTGACATTCTCCCTCCTTTAGAACATTCGTCCTCGCATGTCAAATGAGGACTAAAACTCGTCGATTAAATAACCGAATCACCCGTTATCGCGGACTATAGACAAGAAGATTTGACCACGAAAAGGGTGTTTTAGGAATATTATGCCTAAAAGTGCTAAACGACCAAATGGGTCGTTACATAAGCTTCTGAGAAAGCTATATCTGGTCGAGAATTATTGGCAAGATACATTAATGCCCCAATTGCACTGAGATATGGTACTTCAGCACCAACAAGTTCTTCATCATTTTCATAAGGTCGAAATGGATCTTTATTAATATCAAGTGATCTCACAACCATTGGGGTACTCAATGGATGTGCTTTATCCATGTAAAATCTCTTTAAAATATTTGCAGTATATGTTGATTGATGGACAAATATTCCATTTGTAAAATGCTTAATTTGTAGACCAAGACATAATTTCGTTTTTCCCAGGTCTTTCATTTCAAATTCCCTTTTCAAACATTCTGTTCACCTTGGGAAGCTCTTCGGGAGTTCCGATAATATTCAAGTCATCAACATATACGGCATCATGACAAATTCGATCCCGTACCTTTTCATAAAGACACAAGGACAAATTGGGTCATTTTTATACCCTTCTTTCAATAGGTATTCGCTAAGGCGATTATACCACATGCGCCCTGATTGTTTTAATCTGTATAAAGAATTTCTGAAGCTTTATTGAATAATTTTCTCGGGAATCTTTATATGCTTCAGGTATTTTGAATCCTTCAGGGATTTTCATGAAAATATCATTGTCCAGTGAGCCATATAAATAGGCTGTGACAACATCCATCAAATTCATATCAAGTTTTTCATGAACTGCCAGATTTATAAGATATCTGAAGGTGATTGCATCGACCACAGGAGAATATGTCTGCGTAGAGTCAATGCCAGGTCTTTGCGAAAACCCTTGTGCCACAAGTCGTGTTTTATATCTTACGACTTCATTTTTCTCATTTCGTTTTCGCACAAAAACCCATTTGTACCCCTAAAATAGCTTTTTACACCTTGGTGTTCGAACTAAAGGTCCGAAACTTCGCGTTTTTCAAGCGAAGCTAATTCAACTTTGAATTCGCATCTTTCCATTTTGGCCAATCATTTCTCATTCCATTCCTCCGGATTTTGGTTCAAGATCCTCACTTTGTTGCATTATTTCAATAGCAAAATTATAGGCAAAAACATTGTCGACAATTATATCATTTCGGTTCCATATTTTTCCCGAGGAGACATAACTTGTTGAGATCTCTTCATTTTCATTATTTTTAAGGCGAACCTCTTAGAGTTTTATCAATTGTTATGTCTCGTTGCTCTTCTTGAGAAACTGCCTCCATATTATTATCATTTTTATTATTTGCCCCTTTTCTTTTTTGAGGATTTTTATCTTTGGAACCGATCGGTCTACCACGCTTTAAATGTGGTTTAGACTCATTTGCCTTAATTGATTGTCCTACCCGGACATCAACTCGAATTGCAGTATTAGCTTGTACTGGAATATGAGATTTAGTAATCCTTGATAGGTCGGTGAATGCATCTGGAGTTGATTTGCAATATTTTGCAAATAGATTATCTTTTGAACTTCAAGTTCACATTGATTTTTACGAGGATCTAAATGAGATAATGATATTGCATTCCAATCTATCTCCTTTTTCAGCTGCTTGTTTTATCCCCCTAATGTTGGGTATATTGATTCATCAAAATGGCAATCAGCAAATCTTGCCGTAAATAAATCTCCAGTCATAAGTTCCAAATATTTTATAATAGAAGGAGATTTGTACCCAACATATATCCCCAACCTTCTTTGGGGACCCATCTTTGTGCATTGTGGAGGAGCTATTGGAACATATACCGCACATCCAAATATTCTGAGATGGGAAATATTCGGCTTCTGACCAAAAGCCAATTGTAATGGGGAGATTTTATGATAACTTGTGGGCCGAATCCACACAAGAGTTGCTGCATGCAAAATAGCATGACCCCATACCGAAATGGGAAGTTTTGTTCTCATAAGCATTGGTCTAGCAATTAATTGGAGGCGTTTGATTAATGATTCCGCTAGACCATTTTGAGTATGAACATGAGCAACCGGATGCTCAACTGTTATCCCGCTTGATATACAATAATCATTAAAAGCTTGGGATGTAAACTCACCGACATTATCGAGGCGAATTGTCTTAATTGTATATACTGAAATTGTGCTCTTAATCTTATTATTTGTGCAAGTAATCTGGAAAATGCCAAATTGCGAGTTGATAACAAACACACATGTGACCATCTTGTAGATGCATCTATTAAAACCATATAATATTTAAATGGTCCACATGGTGGGTGAATGGGCCCACATATATCACCTTGTATTCGTTCCAGAAATGCAAGGGATTCAACCCCAACTTTAATTGTTGATGGTCTAGTAATTAATTTGCCTTGAGAACATGCAACACAAGAGAATTCCTTGAATTGAAGAATCTTTTGGTTCTTCAAAGAGTGCCCGTATGAATTCTCAATTATTTTGCGCATCATATTAGAACCGGGATGATCCAACCGGTCATGCCAAATAATAAAATCATTTGAATTAGTAAACTTCTGGTTTACTATGGCATGTGTTTCAACCATGCTAACACTTGTGTAGTATAAGCCGGAAGAAAGAGCGGGTAATTTTTCGAGCACATATTTATTACCCGACATTATTGTAGTAATATAAAGATATTCAATCTTTTAAGATTCGTAGTCTCAATATGATAGCCATTTTGGCGAATGTCTTTGAAACTCAGTAGGTTTCTTTGAGACTTACTACAATATAATGCTTCATTAATTGCCAAACTTGTTCCTCCGAATAATAATAAATTAGCTTTTCCGGAGCCTTCAATTAATCTCGTACTTCCAGATATTGTATTAATTTTGGCTTCTTTCATCACTAAATAAGAGAAGTATTTCTTATCTCTTAAAATAGTGTGTGTTGTAGCACTATCTATAAGACATATATCATCGTAATTGATCTTGGGCCCAATGCCCTCCTTTTATAGGGGAATTTCCATATTCTTCATAAAAATAAAAGGTACATCATAAGAAATGTAAGAACAAACAACTTTAGGAAACTGCACTAGAAATATAGAAACTAGTAAGACGTGATATTTTAGGAAATACACTTAAGAAAAACAAACTAGTGATAAACATAAAAATAAACAACAATTTTTCTCATAGTACTATTCCCCATTGAGATGATAGCTTCTACAATAATATCATCATAGAAGTCTCCAGCTTCTAAATGAGTAATATTTGAGAGACTTTTAAAATCATCATCTTTATAAGCAAGATTTGCCTTCATATCATCATGCTTGTTTGAGGGAGCTGCTTCATCATCATTATTATGAAAGGTCAAGTGTGCCTCCACATTATTTTCTCTCCCTTTGAGAGAGGCCTGATAAAGCTTGACAAAATGATCAGGCATACGACAAATACGTGCCCAATGACCTTTCATACTACATCGGTGGCACATATTAACTTTACCTGTTGAAGGATTATTTTGAGAACCCTTATTGGTCTCTTGTTTATTCTTACCATGCTAACGATAATTATGACGTCCCTTTTCACGGCCACGTCCACAACCATGGCCACGACCACGGTAATTATTTTGCCTTCTTTCGGGCTTATCATAACCTGTTGCTGCATTCACTCCAGGGAATAGAGCAGAACCAGTGGGACGGGACTCATGATTTTCATTAATAGAGTATTATTCACGCACCACCCACAAGTAGGCATGAAATTAAATCAGCATATTTTTTGAACCCCTTTTCACGGTATTATTGCAGTAGCAACACATTTGAAGCATGAAAAGTGGTAAAAGTCTTCTCCAATAAGTGTTCATAAGTGATAGTTTCTCCACACAATTTTAATACAGAACTAACTTGATGGATAGCAGAATTATAATCTACAGTTTTAAAATCTTGGAAACCGAGATGCATCCAATCATACCGAGCTTTCGGTAATACCGTCAGCTTTAGGTGTTCATATCGATCCTTCAAATTATTCCACAATTCAAGTGGATCTTTCACAGTTAAATATTCAATTTTCTATCCTTCATCAAGATGATGACGAAGGAAAATCATTGCCTTGGCTTTATCTTGACTTGATGATTTATTTCCCTGTTTAATAGTATCCCCAAGACCTTTAGCCTCAAGGTGAATTTCAGCATTAAGGACCCATGATAAATAATTATTTCCGGTGATATCAAGTGCCACAAATTCAAGTTTTGATAAATTTGACATACTGAAAACTCGCGAGAAATGGCGTTCAACTTGTTCCAAAGGGAAAACACAATTTATAGAGCCTCGTGCTGATAACGTGTTGTAAAATAAAAATATGTATTAAAATTAAAGAGCAACAAAAGGCAGAGAGAGAGAGAGAAAGTGAGTGAGAGAGAGAGATAGTAGTATTTTTCTATATTTCTTGGATGATTTTTCATCTACACCAAATATGGCTATTTATAAGCAAATTAAAACTTGGGCCAAAGAGTTTGCTACAGTATTCATGGCCACATGGCATCCATACAAGCTATACACCATTTCTTCATAACAATATATGAATGGTTTCAGCAAATTTCATGCATATTTTATTATTATTAAAAAGAAAAGAAAAAGTTGTGGAATACTATAGGTTCGCGTGGATGGAAGGCGGCAGTGAGCCTTGGAATCTTTTTCTATGAAAGAAAATTCCTTTATTTTGTACTAATTAAACCCTAATTGGAATATTTATTATAAAGAGGATCTTCTTGGTTTCGATTAACGAAACCAGTTGTATAGTTTGATTATATGGGCGCTACCTTCCTTTCTTTCTCACAGTATACTAATTTGTATAAATTAAGAATTTTATAATTAATAAATGGTTATCATTAAAGTGGTTTGTCTATTTGGAATTATTAGAAATTCTTAATACTTTATACACGTGAGATTACAATACATGGATTGAGAGTAATGCTTAATAAATAGGATCCATAAATATGATTTATTTATTTGAGTCATTGAATATTCTCAATTTATTGGGAAAATTGTCCTTGAATAAGTATATATTAGTGGTGGTTTTATCTACTGATAGAATATCTTTAGTTACTAGTGACACTTAATTAATTCATGAGAAAAGATATTGAGGTTTTTACCTGAAAGGGAGAAGCTAATATCTTGAATTCTCAGGAGTATTAATCGAGAGGACAATTTGTTGAAAGTAGGTGTTGTGTGCTTACCCAGAAGAAGGGACACAATGTATGCCTTGTGCTCATGGATAATTATAAAAGGAGAATGGAAATCTGAATCAGGTTGTTTAATTCTAAATATACCTAAAACAGCTTTCTTCAGAATTTGGTCATAATTTTGGAGATGAATTATATGTTAAGTTAGTTCTAGACTTATCTGTTTTTGCTTGTGAAGAAGCATTTGCAATGATTGATGTCGTTTTTCGGCATTCTGAGATCGTGTAGATGAGTTTTAGGTACTTTGTCGGATTAAAAATTTGTTTTAAGTTAGAAGAGGATACTCTTTAAATCAGTTTTATTTATGTTAAATCTGGAACATGATTACACATGATGATTCAATATGAAATTGATATATGATAAGGATATAGATCAGATTATGTTTTCCTTAAATCGCCTGAATCAGTTATGTTATTTTTCGGATTTGGTCATAGTTTTGGAGATCAAGAATTTTATGAACTCCGATTGACTCAAAATTTTATAGGTTCATCAAAAATGACCTAGTAAGCAATACTCAATGCAAAGAATCATGTTGTTTTTTGGTGATTAGGGATTGTTTAGATGATGTTTTGGGTAATTTTCGTTTTCTGAAAAATTAATTTTAAGGGAAAATGACTCGGCTATGATCTTGTGGTGATAGAAATTATTTTCTATGGTTTTCATGACGAAATACTAGTGAAATAATAAATTTATATGTTGACTTTAGGTCTTCCTCCCCATTGGATAGATTTATTATAGGTTGTCAATAGGTATAATCACTAGTTATTGATAACTTGTATTAACTCTCCATCTGAGTTACATGTTGGGTCTATGGAACTAGAAATAATGATAATGATATTCACCTGGCTTAAATTGAGCATGCTCTTCATCTGAGTTAGCTCTGCTTTTAAATTTTGTAACGACCCTTCTGGTCGTTATGGGAATTTAGGACTCCATTGGGAATTTCGAGGCCACGGGTGGATTCGTAGGGCATCATTTTTTATGTGTTATGTTTCGTATTATGTTTTAAGGCCTTGGATGAAATGTGGGGTGATAGGGGGAAAAACTGGATAGAAAACCGACCTCACTGCCCAAAATGGACCGCTGCAGCGGCGGGATTACCGCTGCGGCGGTACCGCTATAGCGGTCCCTCGACTGCTGCAACCGGCCAACCATTTCTTTGGTGGCCGTTGTGGCGGAAGGTGGACCGCTATGGCGGTACCGCTATAGCGGTGAATCGACCGCTATCAGGTGGGAAAGTTGGGGACCGCTGTGGCGGAAGGGTAATTCTTGCCTTGTTATTTGCAATTTGAGCAATGTGTCTCATTAAGCCTTCTATTTTTATACCGCAAACGTATTGAGGCCTTGAGGAAAGGAAAGGCTGTAGCGGAGTGACAGACATTGTTCCAGCTCTACTTTGAGGTAGGTTACGATTTACTTGAGTTAGACTTTGGTTAGTTGAATGCATGTTTGTGATTTCATTACGAGAAAGCATGTCTAGTATTCATTACATGATATTGTGTGGTTAAGATCCGATGTGTTTCTGATTGAATGTTGTGTAGGCTTCATGCCATTATTCCTGTGTCATTTAATCTGCAGTGGTTGTATTGTGATGAGAAGTTAATATAGTCTTCTCAGGGTATTGTGACATGAAATGATGAGGTGAATATGGATATTGAGAAGGTAAAACAACGTTACGTAAAAGGTATGACAAGGCACATATGTGGCCTAGATTATAGGCTCGTGGTCCGAGGATAGTTCCGAGAACGAGAGGTTTATTATTATATCCCGCGTTCGAGGTTCGTTCCGGAGCAGAGGTTGTGCTCGGGTCCGAGGAGTATTCCGGAATAAGTGGTACATGGACATCATGGGTCCCCTGCAGGTCATGACTACTAAGCTATGACATCAGATAGCATGTGTGTACAGCGAGTGGGGGTATAGTGTACTTTTATCTCCGTTGTAGTTAACGTGTTTGTGATTCTTGGCAATTCGGTGATTGTTGTGTTTGTCTGTGGTTGACTTGTTGTGATGCATTGATATTCGTGTATGATTGACTGGCTTGTTTATTTTAGTGATTTCATAAGATATGCATGATACTAATCTTTGTCGGCCTATGATGCTTACCGGTACATAGTGTTTGTACTGATACTACCTTGCTGCATTCTTTGAGTGCAGATTTTGATATAGAGACCGCTACTCGTCCTCACATCTAGCGTGAAGGATAATTCTTGTGATAGATTTTGGGGTGAGCTTCCTCTGTACCGGAGCCACCCAAAGATCTTCACTTATGATGTCTTTTCTTATTATGGACATTATGGATATTTATTAGACATATTTCAGTTCTTAGACGTGTTTTTGGCTTAGAGTCCTGTACGATGACTTTTGAATTTTGGGCAATTTGTAATAGTTAGACTTCCACACTTGTTTCAGTATTTTATGGCATGACTTACTCAGTTTATTTGATGTGTGAATGAGTATAATCGTTTGACTTGTTTAATATAAAATCAGACTTGAATGAATAGAGATCTTGTGTGTTGGTTCGCCCACTAGGATTTAGTTGGGTGTCAGTCATGGCGGGTTGGGTCGTGACAAAGTTGGTATCAGAGCTTTAGGTTCGTCGATCTCATCGTACTAGGACATGTCAGCGAGTCTTGTAGATCGGTACGGAGACGTACGTACTTATCTTCGAGAGGCTGTCGGACACTAGGAAAACTCTCTTTTCTTTCTTCTTTCGTGCTACTTGATTCCAATTGGTATTTGCTAATTCAAATTGGTATCTGACTATCCTTCATTCTCTCGCAGATGGCGAGAACACGCGCGGCGGCTAAAGAAGGCGGAGCGAGAGGAGCGGCGGAGGGCGGCCCCGTGGGGGTGGCGTCCCGTGGTTGACCCCGTACCTCACGTGGTCCCTAACGAGGCGGCGGGAGTTGCGGCCGCATCACCCCGGCCGGCGGCAATGCCGGTTCCACCGGGAGCTGCTGGCCGCAAGTGTACCAGATGCAATGGAACAAGTTTTGAATCTGCTGCGTGGGTTAGCACGGATTGGAGCTATACCAGTGGGTCCAGCAGGTTGGGGCGCAAGGGTAGCGGCTCCAGATCCGGACAGAGCATAGGATTCGGGGGTTCAGCACACGGCGGCGGTGGACCCTCGCTTGGATGAGGTTTCGAGTTTTGAGGCCTTCCGAGGCTGTTGTAGGGCCGATGATGGCGGTGAGGAACATGATCTATTTTGGAGGTTCACGAAAATGAAGCCTCTGTGTTTTATGGTGCGGTCGGAGGACGCATATGAGTTCATCATCGACTATCGCAGGGGGCTCTATAAAATGGGGGCCGTGGATAAGTACGGGGTAAGAGTTTGTGACGTTCCGGTTCTTGGTGATGCCAAGCTTTGGTGGAGGGCTTATGTGGAGTGTAGGCCAGAAATTTGGGTCTCCTCCGTTGACTTGGTTCTAGTTTTACTCTGTGTTTTTGAACAAGTACGTCCTGCGTACTCTGAAGGACCGAAGGAAGGACTAGTTTGCTACTATTGAAAAGGGAAAATCGTCAGTTACTGTGTATGAGTCCCATTTCCACTTCTTATCCCGATATGCTATTCAGTTGCTGCCCACTGAGGTGGAGAGGATACGACGATTTGTGAAGGGGTTGAACATTGGGCTTCAGTTATCGGCTCTCCAGCTTGTAGCCACTGGGGCTTCATTTCAGGAGGTAGTGGAGCACGTTCGTATTGTTGAGAGTATTAGGCAGGAGAGTCAGGCGAAACATGTAGAGAAAAAGGCCCGTAAGGGTGGGATGTTCAGCAACTCTTTCTCGAGGGGTCAGAGTTCACAGGTTTATTCAGGGCGTCCGGTTCAGTCCGCGATGCAGGTGTCAGCTGGGGGCCCATCAGGGGCAAATTATCAGGCTTCCGGTCAGTATGTGGGCTACACTGCTTCATCGGCATCTGTTTAGCGGCCTACGCTGGACTGTGCTTGCTTTGAGTGTGGTGAGATAGGACATATTAAGAGATATTTCCCCAGACTTAGACAGAGTGGGCACGGGATTCAATATCAGACTTCCCGAGCTCTATATGCACCAGATCGAGGGGGTAAAGATAGCGCACCGGCAAGGCGGGGTGGCCACACCGCTGGTAAGGGTGATGCCCACCCTAACCGAAGCGGTTCTCGGGCGAGGGTAGGCGGATAGCGGCCCGGCAGGGTGGGGCTCGGCGGTAATGGTAATCACGGGGGTACGCGGCGACGGGGGCGTGGTCATTTGTACGCCTTCCTAGGTAGACCCGAGGCTGAGGCCTCCGATGCAGTTATCACAGGTACTATCTCCGTTTATGACCGTATGGCTTCTGTTTTGTTTGATCCGGGATCTAACTTTTCCTATGTATCTACCTATTTTGCTGTGGGTCTGGATATGATGTGTGCTACTCCTGATACCCCTATTTTTGTGTCTACTCCTGTTAGGGATTTTGTAATAGTGGATAGCGTCTACCCTGCGTGTGAAATTTATTTTATGGGGTATAGTACTTAGGCGGATTTGATGATTTTAGACATGGTAGATTTCGATATTATTTTGGGTATGAGTTGGTTGTCCCCGCATTATGCTATACTTGATTGTCACTCTAAAACTGTTACATTAGCCATGCCCGGGGCACCTAGACTCGAGTGGAAGGGTAACCTTAGTTCCCTCCCTAAGAAAGTAATATCCTTTGTTCGTGCTAGGAAGCTGGTAGAGAAGGGGTGTTTAGCTTATTTGGCATATATCCGTGATACCAGTGCCGATACTCCATCCCTTGATTCGGTTCCAGTGGTATGTGAGTTTGCAGATGTGTTCCCCGTGGACTTGCCTGGTATGCCACCAGATCGCGACATTGACTTTAGGATTGACTTATACCCAGGGACTCATCCTATCTCTATTCCACCTTATAGGATGGCACCAGCAGAACTCAGGGAACTAAAAGAGCTGTTGTAAGATCTTCTGAATAAGGAGTTTATTCGCCCGAGTGCCTCTCCGTGGGGTGCTCCTGTGTTATTTGTTACGAAAAATGATGGGTCTATGCATATGCGTATTGATTACAGACAACTGAATAAGGTAACTATTCGAAACAAGTATCCCATTCCATGTATTAATGACTTGTTTGATCAGTTACAGGGAGCTTCTGTGTCCTCTAAGATCGATTTGAGGTCAGGGTACCATCAGTTGAAGATTCGGGTAGAGGATGTTCCTAAAACTGCTTTCCGGACCATGTATGGGCACTATGAAATCTTGGTTATGTCTTTTGGGCTTACAAATGCCCCAACTGCGTTCATGGATTTGATGAACAGTGTGTTCAAGCCCTACCTAGACTCATTCGTTATAGTGTTCATTGATGATATCTTGGTGTACTCTAGGAGTAAGGAGAGCATGAGAAACATTTGAGAATTGCTCTTGGAGTGTTGCGGGAGAAGGAATTGTATGCTAAATTCTCCAAGTGTGAATTTTGGTTGTCTTTTATGTCTTTCTTAAGGCATGTGATTTCGAAGGAGGGTATTATGATGGATTCTCAGAAAATTCAGGTAGTCAAGGAATGGGCTAGGCCCATATCAGTGATCGAGATCTGTAGTTTTGTGGGTCTGGTTAGCTACTATCGTCAGTTTGTGAAAGGGTTTGCTTCTATTGCTTCTCATATGACCCGTTTGACTCAGAAGGAGGTACCATTTCAGTGGTCCGACGAGTGTGAGAGGAAACTTTCAAAAGCTCAAAACATTGTTGACTACCGCACGGATGCATTGCCCGTTAAGGGCAAGGATTTTGTTGTTTATTGTGATCTCACGTTCGGTTTGGGTGCTATTTTGATGCAGAAAAAGAAGGTGATTGCATATGCTTCTCGGCAGTTGAAGGTGCATGAGAAGAACTATCCTACTCATGATCTAGAGTTGGCAGCGGAGGTGTTTGCATTAAAAATCTGGAGCCATTACTTGTATGGTGTCCATTGTGAAGTGTACACAGTCCATCGCAGTTTGCAACATGTGTTCACTTAGGAAGATCTGAACTCTAGACAGCGAAGGTGGATGGAACTGCTAAAATACTATGATATCACCATTTTGTATCACCCTGGTAAGGAAAATGTGGTAGCTGACACATTGAGTAGGAAGTCGGCTAGTATGAGGAGTCTGGATCGTTTAATTTCTTTCGAGCGTCCGTTAACTAGAGAGGTGCAGACTTTGGCTAACATCTCTTTATGAGACTGGATATTGCTAACACAGGCAAGGTGTTGTCTTGTGTTGAGGCTTAGTCATCTTTTTTAGAGCAGCTTAAGGCTAAGTAGTTCGAAGATGCTAAGCTATGTAAAATACAAGATAAGGTGTTGCGTGGTGAGGCCAAGGAGGCCGTGATTGATGAGAAGGACGTGTTGCGAATCAAAAGGCGAGTGTGTGTGCCACGTGTGGGCGACTTGATTAAGACCATTCTGACAGAGGCTCATAGTTCGAGGTATTCTATCCACCCTGGTGTCACTAAGATGTATCGTGGTTTGAGGCAACATTACCGGTGGACTAGGATGAAGCGGGATATTGTGGAGTTCGTTGCGCAGTGCCTAAATTGCCAACAGGTAAAGTATGAACATCAGAAACTTGGGGGTACATTGCAGAGAATGCCCATTCCAGAATGGAAGTGGGAAAGAATAGCCATGGATTTCGTAGTGGGTCTTCCGAAGACATTAGGGAAGTTTGACTCCATCTGGGTTATTGTTGATAGGTTAACTAAGTTCCCCCACTTTATTGCGGTGAAGATAACTTATGATGCAGAGAAGTTGGCTAAGGTTTACATTCACGAGGTACTCAAACTCCACGGGGTTCCTATCTCCATCGTGTCCGACAGGGGCACCACGTTCACATCTAGGTTTTTGCGAGTGCTTGCATAAGGAGTTGGGCACGAGGTTAGATCTTAGCACCGCCTTCCATCCTCCGACTGACGGGCAGTCTGAGCGGACAATTCAGGTTCTGAAGGATATGCTTCGTGCGTGTGTGATAGATTTCGGTGGGCATTGGGATCAGTTCTTTCCCTTAGCTGAATTTGCCTATAATAATAGCTATCACTCGAGTATTGATATGTCTCCGTTTGAGGCGTTGTATGGGAGGAGGTGTAGGTCTCCTATTGGGTGGTTTGATGCGTTTGAGGTGAGGCCTTGGGGCACTGATCTTCTGAGAGAGTCCCCAGAGAAGGTGAAGGTGATTCAAGCCAAGGTTGTGCTTGCCATGAGAATAGGCGAAAGAGTATCGACCGCAAGGTCGAGATGTGAGTTTGAGGAAGGGGAGCAAGTGCTATTGAAGGTCTCACCCATGAAGGGTGTGATGAGGTTTGGAAAAACGGGCAAGCTTAGCCCGAGGTTCATTGGTCCATTGGTCCATTTGAGATTCTCAAACGTGTGGGGGAGGTGGCTTACAAGTTGGCTTTACCTCCGGGTTTATCAGGCATTCATCCGGTGTTCCATGTGTCGATGTTGAAGAGGTACCATAGTGATGGTTCCTATATCATTCATTGGGATTCAGTGTTGTTAGATGAAAATCTGTCGTATGAGGAAGAGCCCGTTGCTATCTTAGACAGGGATGTCCACAAGTTGAGATCTAAGGAAATAGCCTCCGTAAAAGTTCAGTGGAAAAATCGACCAGTGGAAGAAGCCACTTGGGAAATAGAGGCGGATATGCGTAGCAAATACCCTCAGCTTTTCGCCGAATGAGGTAACTCTTCCTAGTTTCTCATCCCTGTCCGTTCGGGGATGAACGGTGTCTTAATTAGTATCTGGTGTAACGACCCTCTCGGTCGTTAGGAGAATTTAGGACTCCATTGGGAATTCAGTGGCCACGGGTGGATTCGTAGGGCGTCTTTTTATATGTGTACATGTTTCGTATTGTGTTTTGAGGCCTTGGATGAAATGTGGGGTGATAGGGGGAAAAACTTAACAGAAACCGACCTCACTACCCAAAATGGACCACTGCAGCGGTGGGATTACCGCTATGCGGTACAGCTACAGCGGTGCCTCGACCGCTAAAAGTGGCCACCATTTCTTTGGTGGCCACTGTGGCGGAAGGTGGACCGCTATAGCGGTGAACCGACCGCCATAGCGGTCAGGCCGGAAAGTTGGGGACCACTGTAGAGGCGTAGCGACTACCGCAGCAGTCGATGGGAGGCAGTAATCGGGTTTTAAATGCCTTAGTTTTATTTTCTCATTCATAAAACCCCAACACACTTCCCAACAAACACTTAGAGAGAATTTTAAAGATACGGCAAGACAATCTTGTGAGGTAAGTTCCATTGCTTTCATTCTATCATTCCTTTTCCCTTCATTATTGTAATCATCCCCATGGGTCTTTAATGGTGAAATTGAATTAGAAACCCCAGAATATTAATGAATATTCTAAACTTGATGGGTTATGGTTATTATCGCTTAGTTATCATATAAATGCGTTGGTTAGTTGGTATTTGTCATAAATTGAAGATTTAGAGGCATAAACTAAGTGATTGGCGACCTAGGGTTCTATAAAAATAGTGTCTTGCCGTGGAAAACTGCTTGTAATGGGAATATTGATTGAATGTTGTTATAAATTGATGATTAATGATTACTAAGGGTCTAAATAGGTTTTTTATCACCTAGAAAATCATCCACCCCTTAGATTGGGGTAAGGGAAGGGTATTCTTGCGTTGGAACATGTGGTTGAGTATTATGACTCATTGAGCCTTCTATTTCTAGACTTTGAGCGTTCTGAGGCTTTGAGGAAAGGAAAGGCTGTAGCAGTATGACTTGCATTGTTCCAGCTTTTCTTTGAGGTAGGTTACAGTTTACTTGATTTAGACTTTGGTTAGTTGAATGTATGTTTGTGGTTTCATTAGGAGAAAGCATGTCTAGTATTCATTACATGATATTGTGTGGTTAAGCTCCTATGTGTTTGTGATTGAATGTTGTTTAGGCTTCATGCCATTATTCCTGTGTGATTTAATCAGCAGTGGTTATATTGTGATGAGAAGTTAATATAGTCTTCTCGAGGGTGTTGTGACATGAATGATGAGGTGAATATGGATATTGAGAAGGTAAGAAACACTGTTCTGTAAAAAGTATGACAAGGGACATATGTGGCCTAGATTATGGGCTCGTGGTCCGAGGATAGTTTTGAAAATGAGAGGTTTATTGTTATATCTCACGTCTGAGGTTCGTTCTGGAGCGGAGATTGTGCTCGGGTATGAGGAGTGATCCGGAATGAGTGGTACATGGACACCATGGGTCCCCTGCAGGTCATGACTATTGAGCTATGACATCAGACAACATGTGTGTACAGCGAGTGGGGTTATAGTGTACTTTTATCTCCGTTATAGTTAACGTGTTTGTGATTCTTGGAAATTCGGTGATCTCTTGTTGTTGTCTATGGCTGACTTGTTGTGATGTATTGATAATCGTGTATGATTGACTAGCTTGTTTATTTTAGTGATTTCATATGATATGCATGATACTAATCTTAGTCGGCCTATGATGCTTACCGGTACATAATGTTTGTACTGATACTACCTTGCTGCATTCTTTGAGTGCAGTTTTTGATATAGAGACCGCTACTCGTCCTCACATCTAGCGTGAAGGATAATTGCTGACAGATTTTTGGGTGAGCTCCTTCTCATGCCAGGCCGCCCGAAGATCATCTATTTATGATGTCTTTTCTTATTCTCGACATTATGGATATTTATTAGATAGATTTCGAGTTCTTAGACGTGTTTTTGGCTTAGAGTCTGTACGATGACTTTCGAATTTTGGGGGAATTTGTAATAGTTAGACTTTCGCACTAGTTTTAGTATTTTATGGTATGACTTACCCGAGTTTATTTGATGCATGAATGAGTATAATCGTTTGACTTGTTTAATATAAGTGTTGAATTAATAGGGTCTTTGTGTTGGTTCGCCCACTAAGTTTAGTTGGGTGTCGGTCATGTAAATAGGTTGGTCGTGACAAATTTATAGAGTGAATATACGGCATGTGCGTATATATGTTGCATGAATTGTTCTTTTATATTGAAATTTGTTGTTCAAGATGCATGGATATCTATGTGGTATGTTTTGAATTGTATATTGGCAAAAGATATAAATTGACCCTTAAACTTGTCCACAAAAGTCATTTTCATATTTAAACTATCCTGGCGACCCATTACACACCTAATATATTTTAATGTGATATTTTTTACCCCCCCTAGAACCTAATGTGGCAAAAACAAAATTATAATCAAAAATAGGCAAGTGAAGTCAAAATTAAAATAAAAAATAATTTTTAAATAACAGAAAAACTAATTCCTCCACCACCACTGCCCCACCCCCCAACAAACCCACCCCGCCCCTCCCCTGTTCAGCTACGAACCACACACCGCCACCGCCCGCCTCCCGCCTGCATCCGCGCCCGCCGCGCACCCGCCCAGAAACCGCCCGTTTCACCCGACACCACTCATACACATCCAGCCGCGCCCATTCTCCTCCTCCCCGGTCAAACTCCACCACCAAGCACCCGAAAACCACTACGTTCATAGCGCCTCTCGTTCCATCCCGGAACCCTCTGCCTTAGTCAATGATTTCTCCCAGACCAACCAAAGCAACAACCCTCGTTAGTATACTTGTGAAATTTCAATGATGTAACGTTGATAGCAAATCTATTGCCATCTAACGTTGATATGACGTGTGTGGAAATTACTAATACTCCCTCCCGTTCAAATTCATTTGTCCCACAAATGCAAAAAAGATTCCATCTTTTAAAGGCAGTGTTTATATTTTTTTTCTAATCATAGGATCTAAATTTGGTGACCAAAAAATGAAGAAGATCGGAAAAAATGGGAGGTCGCCGGAAAATATTGAAGCTCATCGGAAACAATGGTGGTTTGTATAATTTAATTTGTATAAGACACAATTTGACCTTTCGTTTGTTATGTATTATAAACAACCCATTAATTAAACGTATTTACAAAAAAAAAAAAAAAAAGGGCGTTGGAAAGGGAAAAGATAGCGGAGATGGTCGGCGTGGGAGTTACATCAAGTAGCAGGAAAGAGAAAAGAGAGAAAGGGAGACAGAAGAAGAAAGAGAAAAGAAAAAAAAAACTAAAAGGATAAACAAAAATTAAAAATTAGAGTATTTCCGACGTGGCATTGATGTGGCGAGAGAGTGTGTACACTCTCCCCTAGTGCAACTGGTTATATGTGCATCAGGGGTAAAAAAAATATCACTTTGAAATATATTAGGTGTGCAATGGGTCGCCAAGATAGTTTAAGTGTGAAAATGACTTTTGGGTACAATTTTAAGGGTCAATTTATGTCGTTTGCCTTTTATATTCAACGATTACATAAACATGCAAATTTCCAGAAAGCAACCTTTGAGATTATGTAAACATATTTTAAAATTTT
Organism: Lycium ferocissimum; assembly: GCF_029784015.1. Lineage (NCBI taxonomy): Eukaryota > Viridiplantae > Streptophyta > Magnoliopsida > Solanales > Solanaceae > Lycium > Lycium ferocissimum. The sequence goes on from NW_026714301.1 coordinate 22,255, forward strand.
GTTCGTTGTTCTTGATTCATGTATATTAGTACGCTAATGATGATATATGTTCATTTCTTGAACAAATGTATATGTTTTTTTAAAAAAAAAGTTTTTAATCCGAGGTGGTCATGGTTTGAATTCGATTTTTGACGAACTTCGATTTACTCAAAATACGATAGGTTCATTGGAAACAGCAGTGAGCAATATTAAGCGGGAGCTATTAAGTGATATGGGCCCTTTTTGGGCCATCGATTGTCGTTTAGATGGGTTTTGATAGTTTTTTTGTTTTTAAAATTTTTTGTTCAATAAAAATTTTATTTCTTCAAGCAGTGGTGGTAGGGTTCATTCTCATGGTCTCGAATTGTATATATGTCACGACCAGATACATGGATCATGCGGGCACCACGCCTAACCCTCCCTGGTGGCGAACCCTTCCGGATAACTACCTTAATTTGATACAACATGCGGAGTAAATCATTGTGCATAAGAAATTCCCAAAATCGGGGTCTAGACTCGTACAAGGCTTCCCAAGTTTACAATTTGAATGAATAACGGACTCGAGGGATACGACCACGGTAAGGATAGAGAACAACGAGAAATCTAAGGAGAGACTACGGGTTGCAATAGCTCACCCAAACGTCTTTGACGAATGCCTCGAAACGGTCGTGAGACTCACGAACATCACCAGAAAATAATTCTACACTCTGGAGAAGGAGTGTAGCAAAGTAATATGAGCACGACACTAGGCTCGTAGGTATCATAGGCCGACAATGGTTAGTTCGCGCATATAAACGAAGCAACTAACGAAGTAAGCGGATAAGTAATCAAACACGATCGCACATCTAGCACATGAGAAAGTCTTGCATTAACGATAGTCTCGGGGATCTCGATATCTCGGATTATAAGCCTAGGGAGGAATTCTATAAACCTCGATTCCATCCCCCAAAAAAATACTCCAAAAAAACAACTCGGGAAATTCCAAAACAAAAATCTCGGAGAAAGTGCCGGGTTAAAAGACCTTCAAAGGAGTGCTAGCAATCAAAGTCGTGCTATGCAAATGTTAGCAAAGCGGTCCCCCTCACACTCCCCTCCCGTACACACTCTATGGCAAGCCCAGTCGGGCCCTGGGGGGCCCGCGAAGTCCCTTCCCTCGCCGGGTTAACCCGGGTCCAGCACCCGCCGCGACCCCCGGGGTCGGACATCATCGTTCCGAAGAAACCTCGGGCCAAAAAAACCCATCTCGGAAAACCCGGGGTCTCGTACTCCATCTCCCGGCAAAAACCTCGGTCTCATCACTTCCCCTCATTTAAAAAACAAAAGGTAATAGGCAATTTGCATGATATCGGCCAAATTTTTACCAATTGAAAAAAAAGCAATCTTTATTGACTCATCTCAATTTACCTTCCTTTCTAAGGGAGGGGGCTAGTATGTGAAAAGTCACTGGTGATAATTCATCACAAACCCCAGAATATGGGATATGCCCTGGAATCAACCTCATAAAACGAAAAAGGGTTATGACTACGGGGAAAGCAATTAAAATTCAATTCTCGGTTCCCTTCCCCTTCCTATGACCGGGGGGTAACAAGAGGAAAATTATATCAAATACGGGGAAAACCATACATGCAACCCATAAAAATCGTAATAATGGCGAAACCCCTAACGGGGCAATCCAACCTGATGGAATTTACCTCCCCATGCCGAAGGCCCATCTCTTTCCCGTCAAACCTACTATTTACATCGTTTTCCTTTAAGGTCGACATTGGGCCTAACCTACCTAAAACCCGAACGGTGTTTTT
>NW_026714302.1:0-23717 GCF_029784015.1 Lycium ferocissimum
TCGAATCGACAAAACCAACGGGTTATCTTCCGAAATAATTGCACCACGTTGTGGAGGGACCTTGAATTGGTATAAATATCACAAGAAAATAATTTTTGGACAAAGATTTCATGGAGACAAGAAATCATGGACTTGGCCGAATGGCCTTGTCCTTATTTCTCTTCTTGTTCTTGCTTTTCTCCTTGTTTCTTTTGTCTTGAAAATTCTAGAAATTTAATGAACCCTTGGCCCCTTTTATTCTTAGCTTGTCATGTGACCATGTCACATGACTTGAATTAAATTTTTGTCCCTCTTGTTGCCATGGCCGGCCACCCTTCATGGGTTGGGCTTGGCCTCTTAATTTTTTTTTTTTTAAAATTTTCCAAGCCCAATTTCTTAGTCCACATGGTTGGTAATTCATGAAACCATTTTCCGACATTCCAATTTTGCCATTAGTCTTTTCCGATATTTCCACATCTACATTTTCCATAGCCAACTTATGAACCAAACAAAATCAATACATTTCAATGTCCTTAACCTTCCTTAATATTTCCGCGTCAATATTTCCTTAAACATCCCATGCACACCAAGTAGAATCCAATTAGAACCTTAATTCCTACCATTCCGACTTGCTTCCAATTTTTCCGAATACGCATAAAATGCGAGGTATAACACATACCATCACTTCCGCCATGCAAACTTCCATATTTTTATATGTCCTACTCATTTACATATGCTACAAGACAAACAAATCTTCAAAACATAATTAGAAGGGATGAATTCTCACCTTTCACTTCCAACTTCTTCACTTTCTCAAGTTGTCCAAACAACGAAACCAAAGCTTAATCTTTCAAACCAACTACGCCAAGTTGAAAAGGGACCTTGAATTAGTATGAAAACCACAAAAAAATAATTTTGGAATCAAGATTTTTGAGGGGTGAAGTGCACTATGGCCAGCCGAATACTCTCTCTTTCTTTTGTTCTTGTTGCTCTTGTTTTTCTCTTGTCATTTGTTCTTGAACTTTCTTGAAACCTTGGTCCCTCTTATACTTAGTTGGTCACATGTTGTAGCACATGACCAACTTAGTGGATTTGGGCCAAGGCAAGGCCATGGCCGGCCACTTCTTGGCTTGGGCCTAATGTTCTAATAATTTTTTTCATCTTATTTTTTTGTGGCCCAATTGATGATGGATCGCTTTTGGAAATTCACGGGACTAGTTTACAAGATTCCAATTTTTACCCTTAACCTTCCTTAGTATTTCCACGTCAATAGCCGCCAAAACATCACATGCACACTAAGTAGAATCCAATTGGAACCTTAATTCCTACCATTCTGGATTATTTCCAATTTTTCCGAATACGTACAAAATGCGAGGTATAACAATTTCATCAATAAAGCCTTGCGGGTCTTCATCCGGCTTGGACCCGAAGAATTCCGGCGGATTAAGACTCATGAAGTCACGGGCTCTAGTACTAGTTGAACGATCACTCGGGCCCGTATTTTGCCTTTGTGCCTGGGCGGTAACCAACTGTGTCAACAATTTAATGGCTTCGGCTACTTGTTGACTCAAAGCAGCCGGTGGAGGAACTGGAGGAATAGGAGGCCGGAGCGAAGTTCCGCTTCTTGTCCTTCTCGTGATAGGCGGAGTAGTAGAGGCGCTAGGTGAACCCTCGTGATGGGACTCTCCTTCCTCAACATTCATAGGCGGCTCTCTTCTCGCCCGCCTCTTTGTCGTAGTCTTGCCCTCCGGGGCGGCTTTAGCTTTTGGCGGCATTTACGAAATCACAACATACTCATTAGGGAGGATTGAATCTTATACTCGGCTCTATCGCACGATCTCACATGAAGAAAGATGGTCATTTTTCCTAAATGCCCTGTAGCCTCCTGTTTATTAGCGTGGCGCGCAACACACCATAAACAAGACTCTACTAGACACGGCTCGTAGACACTTCCTAGGACCCCAGCTCTGATACCACTTTTGTCACGACCCGAACTACGGGCCGCGACGGGCATCCGGGGCTAACCACCGAATACCGCTCATGCTGTTATCTATATGCCCTCATTCACAATGCTTGTCCCATTTCATAAAAATATCTCATCATTAAGAACATAATCACTTTTATAAACATAAGCTTTTCGGTTAACAAAAGATATTTATACATATACTTACATATACATGCATATACGTGGAGACCCCGGGACCATACTTCCCACACATGCGTATCTACAAGCCTCTACTAGAGCACTAAACATATGGACGGGACAGGACCCCATCATGCCCAAAATATGAATATACAAATATGTACCAAAAGAATAATCAATAGCACCTCCGGATGATGGAGTGCTCACAAATCGACTGCGGCTCCAAGGATCGGCACGTCTCCCTGCCTACTGTGGGCATGAACACGACGTCGAAGAAGGGACGTCAGTACGAACATTGTACTGAGTATGTAAGGCAGGAGTGAAATAACATAATCGGAAGAATCATAAATCATGAGATGAGGGTATAACCTGTACACTCTTTACATAGGAACCGGTTTCATGCACATACATCATATATAAATACATCACATGCATTATCATGACATGCAAGCATCGTAACATCAATCATACATCATCACATCGTTACCGCGTCGGGTAACCCTCCCATGCGGCCCACTAGTGGTGACATGTTCGCCACTTTTCTCGGTGCGGTGGAATCATAGCGATCGCCGTAGCGGTGACATGTCCGGCCAATTAGGCACGGTGGAATCATATTATCACACATACCATGCAATTCATATACTTGTCATCATTAACATTCATTTCATAGACATATCGTGGCTTATCACAATATTACCATAGTTTAGCATCCCTAGTTATATATACATATACACACATTAAGCTTAAGAGCGGTTATGTCTATGTCGGGGTGACGTAAGGTCGTAAACCCCCGGTCATGTTATGGAATAAGCATAAGCATCATACCTCACCTTGGAGGGATTTACAATTTAAGGTGAGTACATATAAGAAGGAATGCCAATGGATCGTGATCATCATTACTGATTTCGTAAGAACACCATATCTTGGTCTCTAGTGTTGTTATCGCATTCATAGCATATCTCTTGTCCCGTCTCGTCATTCATAAACTCAGACTTTCATCTCTAGAAACGTAGGAGGTTCATGGAGGAAGAGGAAAATCATGCATAAGATTCATGCCTTAGAAGGAGGGGTAATGCCTCACATACCTTTGTCGTTTAGCTTACTCTACCACTTGCTGGTTCTCCTCTAGTGTGCCCGTTTATACCTTCAAGAGAGTTCATACTTTCATTAGCTAAGAAATTACAATATCGCAATCGAAAGTCGTCATTTACGTACACTTATCAAAATCCACCATTTTCCTCCAATTTCCCTTTATTTCTACTTCTAGCTCATCCTTGCGTTTTCATGCGTTTAAGGCTCGTTTCATGATATAAACATCATTTATAACGCATTCGTATTCACAACACTTCAACATCCATAATTCAAGTCAACCATCACTCATTTGTGTCACTATTCACTCAACAATGACCCATTTCTATGTTCTTCTATATTTCAAGTGTCTAAGCTTTCCAATACTTCGAACAACGTAGAATGATCATAAAACTTACCTTGGATGGTGGTTGAGCAATCCTTAAGTTGAAATACTTCGCTTAGCCAAAACCCTAGTTCCACCTTCTTTGGAAGTTCTTCACTTAGATGATCTTTTATTGGGTTCTTATACTAGATTTCATGAATTTGGTGGTGTTGATTCTTGGTTTTCCCTTTGATTCTCTTGAATTCTTGTGGAGGAATTATTAGGAGAGTTCTAGAAGTCCCTTGAGTTGTATGAATGGAGAATGAATTAAAAGATGCCTAAGTCCCCTTTTAATAACTCCAACATTGATGTTTAATGAATTCTCGTCGGGTGAACAGTGGTCGTAAACCACAGTTTACGGACCGTGTTCTGGTTTACGGCCGTCCTCCGGATCGTGTTTAAGCATTAAAAAAATAGAAGCTTGGGTGAGGACATGGCACTTTACGACCTTATTTACGGTCCGTAAACCAGTTTACGGGCCGTCCTCCAGGTCGTTTTTAATCATTTTTACACTTTAACAGAAAGTTGAGATTTTCAACAGGCTGGAGGACGATCGTGCTATACGGTCCGTAAATCACTTTACGGGCCGTATAGTGCCATATACGACCACTGGGCTGAAAAATTCTCCGCAACTTTATGATTTCCAAAGTTCATATTTAGCCATCCCCGACCTATCAAAACACCACACTCGACCCTTCATGGTCCTAAACGTCACTTAAGTACGGGGAAATTTTCGGCGTAACGGACACCGTCGTGGGCCGCGACTTTTCTATGCTCGTTCTTAATGACCTTCGGGAAAAGACTTAGTACTACTTTCGCCTTAACTTCGAGTACGGATTTCTTACTTATTTAATGAGTTTATAATTATGATTTTTTATGCATATGGTCACTCACGACTACTGCTCGTGCATATGGTCGTACATCCTTACAGGAGTCCGGGCCGGTTATGTGTCGTGCGTACTTTGATATATTCGAAGTATGATGTGTCCGGTTCGCGGGCCCTCGCGAGAGGGCGGGTACCGTGTATATTGGCGTTATGATGTGTTACGGCGTTATGATGTGATGTGATATGTCGGGTTTCGGAGATATGAAATCTTCTGGAGTATGATGTGTTATGGCGCCATCGACAGGCGGGCGACCATAGTTCTAAGAGCCCGTGCATGATTTATGTTTTTAAACTAAATATTTTGATATTTTGCATATTGTACTTATTTTTGTATCTTCTGTTTCGATTATGTTTCTGTTACCATATTTCTCGCTTTGCATACTCAGTACATATTAAAATGCTTGACCCCGCTTTCTTCGGGGGTGCGTTTCATGCCCGCGGTACGGACGCTCGGCTTGGTGATCCACCCGCCTAGGACACCTATTACGCTATACGGGGTGCTCGGCCGTCCGGAGCCTACATTTTGGTATATATACTTTTTCGTTGCATCTGTATATATTCATTCAGGGGTACGACGGGGCCCTGTCCCATCATATGATTCTGTTATTCTGTTTAGAGGTCTGTAGACATATATGTGGGTTATGGTTGTTCCTTTACAGATATGTTCGTACGTTTTATGTTTGGGCGGTCCTACCCGCCGTGGCAGCCTTGTCGGCTGCATATACGTATTTTGATATGCTATGTACATTACGACAGCCTCGCCGGCTTTTGTGACGTATGTCGCCTATTATGCGTTAATCTGAGCCTATATGTGATCATTTATATTTATGCGAGTTTAGTATGCTAATTCTGAGTGTCAGGTGCGTATGAATGTCCAATTCGGACACTAGTCATGGCCCACGGGGTTGTGTCGTGACAAAAGTAATATCAGAGCGGTTCGTTCTCGGAATGTCTACAGACCGTGTCTAGTAGAGTCCTATTTATCGGTGTGTTGTGCACCACATCTATAAACAGGAGGCTACAGGACATTTAGGATGTTATCTTTCTTTCTGATCTTAGATCGTGCGGCGGAAGCTGTATTATTAGGATGACTTCTTTCTAACAAATTGCTATGTTTTCGGCGATGCCTCAAAAAGGCGACGGGCGCCGAAGGGCAAGTCTCTTGCGGTGGGAGAGACCGGTCGGGCCCCGAGTTACTAGGGCCGTGCTCGGCTCGAGCACGAGGTTGTGCCCGGTCGGCCGATTCTGCCACCCCGTCACCATCGAGAGGGGCATAGAGCGGCCGGCGGCTGGTCGGAGGCGGCTCCACCGCCCGCCACGAGGTTCGAGTGCCGAGCCTCCGGCTCCTCGACGGGGGCGGAGGACAGGCCTATGAGGGACGCCGTTCAGTTGCTTACTAGATTGGTAGCGGGCGAGGGTTCGAGAGGCACGGAGCAGGAGATGATCATGCGGGCGGCGTGACGATCGGAGGGCCGCTGATTTCTTGACTGTAATCCACCGAGTTTTCGGGTCAAAAGCGAGGAGGACCCCTAGGAGTTCATCAGACAGATGCGGCGCACGCTGCGGCTTATCAGGGCGTCCGAGACCGAGTCTGTTGAGTTGGCGTCGTGCCGGTTGCATGATATAGCAGCTAATTGGTACGAGTCTTGGGAGGCATCCCGGGGGTGAGGTGCCCTCCGGTTGTATGGGATGAGTTCGTGGAGGCCTTTCTTGGCCATTTTCTACCCCCGAGAGACGAGACGAGGTAGGGTTCGCGATTTTTACATCGAGGTAGGGGCGACGAGAGTGTCCGGGAGTATAGCCTTGAGTTTGATTCTCTGGCTAGATATGCCCCTCATATTGGTGGGTGACATGGCTGATCGAGTGCACCAGTATGTGATGGGGCTGGACACTTATTTGATTGATAGTTGTATGGCGATGGCTTCCCAGCCCGGGGTGGATATTGCACGGGTACAGGCGTATGCCCAGGGTATGGAGGAGCGACCCCGCCAGCCCGACATGAGTTATGACAAGAGCCAGCCCAAGAGGGCTAGATCAGCCGGGTACTACGGGAGATTCCGGCCGGAGACGGCCTCGGCGGCCACGACGGATATTCTTCCCGGCCGGCCGGAGTACACCCCCGCCGGTTTACGGGCGGGAGCCGACGAGTCTTTGGATATTCGGGGAGGTGGGTCGAGCTCCGGGGCTTCGGGCTCACGGATGGGCGAGAGGTTCGGCCGGTCGAGGCCACCCATACCTCGATGCACTCTTTGTGGGAGACGGCACCACAGGGAGTGTTATCGTGCCACGGGTGCTTGCTTTACTGCGGCCGCGGGGCCATCGTGATGAGAGATTGCCGCGTCGGGAGCGGTGCGGGGTGCGGCTCGGCCTACGGAGTTCGAGTCTTTGGTTCATCTTCATCGTCAATAGTCATGCGCCTGCGGGCGGGCATGCCGGCACCGGCGAGCGCGGTGGAGGCCGTGGCGGAGCATCTAGTTCTAGCGGTCCTTCGAACCATATATGCTTGGCCGGCCCGTCGGGACCGGGAGGCGTCGCCTAATGTGGTTACGGGTACATTATTGGTTTTCTCTCGAAATTTGTATATGCATTGATAGATCCAGGCTCCACTTTATCATATATTTCTCCTCTTGTTGCTAATAAAATTGGGATAGAATCTGAACCAATAGAACCATTTGAGGTAGCTACACCGGTAGGGAATTCTGTTATAGCCAGGCAAGTATATAGAGATTGTTCGATAATTATCTGAGGCCGCTGCACTAAAGCAGATCTGCTAGAGCTTGATATGACCGAATTTGATGTTATTATAGGTATGGAGTGGCTGGCTTCTTGTTACGCTAATGTTGATTGTCAAAAGAAAGTAGTCCGCTTTCAATTCCCAGGTGTACCGGTTATAGAATGGGCGGAGGTAATACGGCATCGTAGGGGTAAGTTTATTTCATACCTCGAGGCAAGAAAAATGATCGAAAGGGCTATATCTATCATTTCGGTTCGTGTGCATGATTTAAAAGCGAAGCACCGACTATTCAATCGGTCCGGTGGTTAGTGAATTCCCGGATGAGCTTCGGGTCTTCCTCGAACGGGAGATAGAATTCACGATAGATGTCTTTGCGGACACTCGGCCTATATCCATTCCTCCGTACGAGAATGGCACGGCGAATTAAAAGGATTAAAGGAGCGGTGAGAGACTTACTAGAGAAGGGCTTCATCGGCCCGGACACGTCGCACTGGGGAGCACCGGTATTGTTCGTAAGAAAGAAGACGGGTCGCTACGGATGTGTATTGATTATCGGTAGATTGAATAAGGTAACCATAAAGAATAAATACCCTTCCCCCGGGATTGACGATTTGTTTGACCGGTTGCGGGGTGCTAAATGTTTCTCAAAGATAGACACAACGGTCGGCTACCACAGTGCGAGTACGAGAGGCGAGATATTCCCAAAAGACGGCATTCAGGACCCGGTATGGGCATTATGAATTCAGAGTGATGTCTTTTGGGCTAACAAAAGCTCCAGCGGTATTTATGGATCTAATGAATCGGGTATTCAGGACGTTCTTGGATATGTTCGTGATTGTATTTATCGATAATATTCTGGTCTATTCTCGGTCAGAAGAAGAGCACGCGGACCATCTGAGGACGGTACTTGGGGCACTTCGGCACCAGAAACTTTATGATAAATTTTCTAAATGTGAATTCTGGCTGACTTCAGTGGCATTCTCGGGGCATATTATTGGAGCTGACGGTATCCGAGCGGATACCCAGAAGATTGAGGCCGTGAAGAATTGGCCCCGAGCCTACGACGCTGCGGGTACGTAGCTTCACGGGATTGGCTGGTTATTACGGAAGATTTGTGGAGAAATTTGCTTCAATTTCAGCGCCTTTAACAAGGCTAACTCGAAGGAGCCAAGTTGCGATGCTGTGAACAAAGCTTCCGATTCTTTGAAGGAGAAATTGACTACAGCTCCAGTCTTGACTCTTCCTGAGGGACCAGATGGGTATGTTATTTATTGTGATGCTTCTGGCATTGGATTGGGGTGTGTATTGATGCAGCATGGTAGGGTTATAGCATATGCTTCCCGACAGCTCAAAAAGCACGAAAAGAATTATCCCACTCATGATCTGGAGCTCGCAGCGGTAATTCATGCTGCGAAGATATGGAGACACTATTTATATGGCTTTCATGTTGATATCTATACGATCACAAGAGCCTCGATATATCTTTAAGCGAGCTGAATTTGCGGCGAGAGGAGGTGGTTAGAGTTCTTTGAAGATTATGATGTCGATATTCTATACCATCTGGGAAAGCCAATGTGGTAGCGGATGCACTCGGCCGTAAATCTATGGGCGACCTAGCGGATGTGCCATCGAAAAAGAAAGAAATGGTTCGTGAAATTCATATAGCAAGTCTTGTTGTCGTTTGGCCGAATGCGGGGATGGGATTTACGGTAGAAGTTTGAATCTTCTATTACGGAAGAAATAAAGCGTCGCCAATATGAAGATCTCGTTCGATGCGATACGAGAGACACGACCCATGAAAGAGAAGACTCCGTTCGAGATTACACCGGATGGAGTATTATTATTGGGCGGTGTGCGTACACGAGGTTCCGAGCTACGGCGACGGGTTATGGGCGAGAGCAATTATCTTCATCGGGGGCTACAAAAATGTATCATGACCTCGGATGAATTGGTGGGATGGCATGAAAAAGACATCGAGTTCGTTGCTCCAAATTGCCAACAGGTCAAAATCGAGCACCAGAAGCCCAGTGGACTATTACAGGAAATGGAGATTCCAACTTTGAAGTGGGAGATAATTTTGGAGCTGACGGCATCCGGGTGGATCCCACTCTTGATCTGGAGCTCGCAGCGATAATTCATGCTCTGAAGATATGGAGACACTATTTATAAGGCGTTCATGTTGATATCTATACCGATCACAAGAGCCTCCAATATATCTTTAAGCAGAAGGAGCTGAATTTGCGGTAGAGGAGGTGGTTAGAGTTGCTGAAAGATTATGATGTCGATATTCTATACCATCCTGGGAAAGCCAATGTGGTAGCAGATGCACTCAGCCGTAAATCTATGGGCAGCCTAGCGGATGTGCCATCAGAAAAGAAAGAAATGGTTCGTGAAATTCATCAGCTAGCAAGTCTTGGAGTCTGTTTGGCCGAATCTAGGGATACTGGGATTTCTGTTCGAGAAGTTGCTGAATCTTCTATTCTGGAAGAAATAAAGCGTTGCCAATATGAAGATCCTGTTCTGATGCAGTACAGAGATACAGCTCGTGAAAAGGAGAAGACTCCGTTCGAGATTACACCGGATGGAGTATTATTACACAGGGGCGGTGTGCGTACGAGGTTGCGAGCTACGGCGACGAGGTTATGGGCGAGGCACATTATGCCGTTGCGTTCATATGGGGGCTACAAAAATGTATCATGACCTCAGATGTCTGTATTAGTGGGATGGCATGAAAAAGGACATAGCCGAGTTCGTTGCTCAGTGCCCAAATTACAAACAGGTCAAGATCGAGCACCAGAAGCCCGGTGGACTATTACAGGAAATGGAGATTCCGACTTGGAAGTGGGAGATAACTAATATGGATTTCATTACAGGTTTGCCTCGCACTCACGGAAATATGATTCCATACGGGTTATCGTTGACGGTGACAAAATCAGCCCACTTTCTTCCAGTCAGGACTACTTATTCGGCTGAGGATTATGCCAGATCACATATTAAGGAGATAGTAAGACTTCACGGAGTTCCCATATCTATCATCTCCGACAGAGGTGCCTAGTTTACGGCTAATTTCTGGATATCATTTCAGGAAGGATTGGGGACCCAGGTGAGTCTTAGCACAGCATTTCATCCTCAGTCTGATGGACAGGCCGAGCGTGCTATCCAGACGCTAGAAGATATGTTACGGGCCTGTGTTATTGATTTCAGAGGTAGCTGGGATGATTACTTGTTATTGATTGAATTTGCCTATAATAATAGCCACCACTCCAGTATCCAAATGGCACCGTACGAGGCTTTATATGGCAGGAAATGCAGGTCACCGATTGGCTGGTTTGATGTTGTTAAAACTAAATTAATTGGCCCAGATGTGATCCAGCAAGCAGTTGACAAGGTAAAGCTTATCCGAAAAAGATTATTAGCGGCCCAGAGTCGACAGAAATCGTATGCAGATAATCGACGTCGGCACTTGGAGTTCCAGGTTAGTGATTGGGTATTCCTGAAGGTATCACCTATGAAAGGTGTTATGAGATTCGGCAAGAAAGGAAGCTCGGTCCAAGATATATTGGGCCTATCGGGTTATCCGGAGAATAGGCAAAGTTGCCAATAAATTGGATCTGCCAGCGGATTTGGGAGCAGTGCATCCGGTATTCCACGTTTCAATGCTTCGCAAGTGTATTAGTGACCCTTCCGGAATTTTTCCCAGAGATGATATCCAGGAAACGGAGGAGCTGTCCTACGAAGAGCAGCCTATAGCTATATTGGATCATCAGGTAAGAAGGTTGCGGAACAAGGATGTGGCTTAAGTTAAGGTCTTTGTGGCGGAATAATAATCGAGAGGAAATGACCTGGGAAGCTGAGGAGCAGATGAAGAAGAAATATCCTCACTTATTTCCGGTGCCTACAGGTAATTCAAATTCCTTACATGATTATGTTGATTGATGGTTGAATTGTGTGTGTGATAGTTATAAAAGAACTCCCCCGAAATTGCTTATAAGACTCCGTAGGACGAGTTCAACATTCGAGGACGAATGTTCTAAAGGGGGGGAGGATGTTATATCCCGTATTTTGAACAACGGGACAATCCGAGTTGATTACGATAAGTTAGGGACAAGACTATTCCGGGATATGAAGTGGAGATTTTTGTTTGTTTGAAAAGCATAAGTTGTGTATGACTTTATTGGCATGGAAATATTAAGGAAACATTTGGGGTCAAATTCTATTTTTGGAAAGTGTCTTATTATATGAAAAACAAAAAAAAAAAAAAAAACTAAGGGACCATGTGGCCGGCCACCTTGGTGTGGGCCATGGCCACATGGATGGTTAATACTTGGTATTTAAAAGATGACTTAGTCATCTTGTTCATCACTTCCATTCTAGAAAAATCAAGAAAAATTTTGGAGAGCAATGAACAAGGGCCATTTGACCATCTCCCCCAAAAATTCAAGACCAATTTAAGCCATCAAAAAATTTGTTTCTTCAAGAAAACTTACTAATTGGAGGGTGCTTATTAACGTGGAAGTGTTGTTGGAAGCGATAGATTGCTCGTTTTCATTATTCGCCACCCTAGCTAAGTTGTAAAGTTGAAGAAGAAAGGTAAGGTTTAATCTTGTTTTTATGAGTTACGGATGGTTTATGTGTGTTGTAGTATGCTAAAATGGAAGGAATTCATGATAGGAGTTGTGTGGAATTTGAGCCGTGACATGGTGTTTGGCCGTGTGAGTGTGTGTTGGGTTAAAAGTGGTGAATTAATTCTAATTAGCATGTTTTGATTGTTGTAGTGTGAAGAAAAGAATGAAAATCACATATATGTGTGTGTATGGTGTTGGCCGAATAGGGCCCCCTTTGTGTAGTTGAGAATGAACAAATGGTTGTTAGTATTTTAGTTGTCGTCGTTATGGATTCTATGATGAAAAATGCAAGTTTAATGATTCAAATTGATGTTGTAATGGTTATGGGCTGATTTGGAAGTTAATGTGCTTTTAATGTAATTTTTGTATTTATGGAAGTGACATTGTTAAAGTGTGGATTGTTAGTGTAATTCATGAATTTGGGAGAGAAGGATGTGGATTATGTTGTTCTCGGGTTTGGGGAGGAATTCGGGTAAGTTGGAGTGTTGTTTGGGTTGTTTGGAAAATTGTGTGAATTGTTTAAAGCGTTCTTGAACATTGTTTGAATGGTTTCGGATTTGTAATCGAATGTATAAGCGTTGATGTTGATTTGAATGTAAGTAGTTGAAGTGAGCATATTGGAATATTGTGAATGTTGTTGAATTATGTAAAAAGAGCTATTAATGTTAGAATGCGTTTTGAATTGATTATTAATGTTGCTAGTTTGGTTGTTGGTGTTGTTGTTGATGAATTTGGCCGAGTTGAAATCTCGGGGTTGGTGTATTTATAGGGGAAATGCTGCCCAAATTTCTGTAGAATTTGGTGTTGTTTGGAATTGAATGCCTAAATGCTTAGCTAATGTTGGATATCTATTGGCGTTATGTAGATCTTGGAGTGCCCGAGACTTGAGGCTTGACTTAGCTTGAGAGCGGACGAGGTATGTGAAGCCTATTCTTTCCTTCTTTTGGCATGTCCTAGTGTTAATTAGGCTATGATACGAGCCTCGGGGTAATTCCACTCTCGAGATCCGAGCTTGCATATGTATCTTATTCGCTTCTAAAGAATTACTCTCTTAATGTAGCCTAGCCAAGACACTTATGTTTTCATTTGATTGAATTTCAAAAAGTTTTGTAAAGAATTTTATTCCTAAAAGACGCCGAAACTACGAACGCTCGTAACTTCCGTAGACGAGCTCGGATCGCCTCGAAACACTCGTAGGAGGTTCCATAAGGTATAACTTTCCCCAACCTCCATAGGCGGGCTCGGATGGGGTTGACACCCGTCCGTGGGCCCCGCGACTTTTCTATGCTCGTTCTTAATGACCTTCGGGAAAGACTTAGTACTACTTTCACCTTAACTTCCGAGTACGGATTTCTTACTTATTTAATGAGTTTATAATTATGATTTTTTATGCATATGGTCACTCACGACTCTGCTCGTGCATATGGTCGTACATCCTTCACCGAGTCCCGGGCCGGTTATGTGTCGTGCGCACTTTGATATATTCGGAGTATGATGTGTCCGGTTCGCCGAGCCCCTCATCGAGGGGGGTGTACCGTGTATATTGGCGTTATGATGTGTTACGGCGTTATGATGTGATGTGATATATCGGGTTTCGGAGATATGAAATCTTACGGAGTATGATGTGTTATGGCGCCATCGACGGGCGGGCGACCATAGTTCTAAGACCCGTGCATGATTTATGTTTTTAAACTAAATATTTTGACATTTTGCATATTGTACTTATTTTTGTATCTTTGTTTCGATTATGTTTCATTACCCATATTTCTTGCTTTGCATACTCGGTACATATTTAAAATGCGACCCCGCTTTCTTCGGGGGTTGCGTTTCATGCCGCGGTACGGACGCTCGGCTTGGTGATCCACCCGCCTAGGACACCTATTACGCTATACGGGAGTGCTCCTTCGTCGGAGCCTATATTTTGGTATATATACTTTTCCGTTGCATATGTATATATTCATTCAGGGGTACGACGGGGCCCTGTCCCGTCATATGATTCTGTTATTCTGTTTAGAGGTCTGTAGACATGTATGTGGGTCATGGTTGTTCCTGTACAGATATGTTCGTACGTTTTATGTTTGGGCGGTCCTACCCGCCGTGGTAACCTTGTCGGCTGCATATACGTATTTTGATATGCTATGTACATTACGACAGCCTCGCCGGCTTTTGTGACATATGTTGCCTATTATGCGTTAATCTGAGCCTATATGTGATCATTTATATTTATGCGAGTTTAGTATGCTAATTCTGAGTGTCAGGTGCGTATGAGTGTCCAATTCGGACACTAGTCATGGCCTACGGGGTTGGGTCGTGACAAAAGTGGTATCAGAGCGGTTCGTCCTCGGAATGTCTACAGACCGTGTGTAGTAGAGTCCTGTTTATCGGTGTGTTGTGCACCACATCTATAAACAGGAGGCTACAGGACATTTAGGATGTTATCTTTCTTTCTGATCTTAGATCGTGCGATAGAGCTGTATTATTAGGATGACTTCTTTCTAACAAATTGCTATGTTTTCAGCGATGCCTCTGAGAAAGGCGACAGCTGCCCAGAAGGGCAAGTCTGCGATGGGAGAGACCGGTCGGGCCCGAGAGAGCTACTAGGGCCCGTGCTCGGCTCGAGGCCGAGGTTGTGCCCCGGTCGGCCGGTTCGCCACCCCGTCACCATCGAGAGGGCATAGAGTAGCGGTGCATTTACAAAACGAGAGGCGGCTCCACCGCCCCGCCCCTGAGGTTCGAGTGCTCGAGCCTCCAGCTCCTCAGCCAGGGGCGGAGGACAGGGCTATGAGGGACGCCGTTCAGTTGCTTACCAGATTGGTAGCAGGGCAGGTTCAGAGGCACGGAGCAGGAGATGATCATGCGGGCGGGCGTGACAGTCAGAGGGCCCGCTATTTCTTGACCTGTAATCCGCCAGAGTTTTTCGGGTCAAAGCCCGAGGAGGACCCCCAGGAGTTCATCAGACAGATGCGGCGCACGCTGCGGCTTATCAGGGCTTCCGAGCGGGTACTTTTGAGTTGGCGTTGTCGGTTGCATGATATAGCGATTAATTGGTACGAGTCTTGGGAGTTGTCCGGAGGTGTGGGTGCCCTCGGTGTATGGGATGAGTTCACGGAGGCCTTTCTTGGCCATTTTCTACCCCCGAGAGACGAGACGAGCCGGGGTTCACGATTTTTACATCGAGGCGGGGGGCGGCGGAGGAGTGTCCGGGAGTATAGCCTTGAGTTTGATTCTGCGGCTGAATATGCGCCTCATATTGTGGGCGACATGGCGATCGAGTGAGTGCACCGGTATGTGATGGGGTGGACACTTATTTGATTGATAGTTGTATGGCGATGGCTTCCCGGCCGGGGGTGGATATTGCACGGGTACGGGCGTATGCCCGAGGGTATGGAGGAGCGACACGGGCGCCGGCCGACAAGAGTTATGACAGAGCCGATCCCCAAGAGGGCTAGATCGGCGGGTACTGCGGAGATTCCCGAGGGCGAGCCGGCCTCAGCAGCAGCACAGCAGATATTCTTCCCAGCCAGCCCGGAGTACACCCCCGCAGTTTACAGGCAGGAGACCCGACAGTGCTGGATATTCAGGAGTGGGTCAGAGCTCCAGGGCTTCAGGCTCACAGATGGGCAGAGGTTCCGGCCAGTCGAGGCCACCCATACCTCGATGCACTCACTGTGGGAGACAGCACCCTGGGGAGTGTTATCGTGCCACAGGTGCCTGTTTTACCTGCGGCCACCAGGGCCACGTGATGAGAGATTGCCCGCTCAGGGGCAGTGCAGGGGGTGCGGCTCAGCCTACAGGTTCAGGTGCTGGTTCATCTTCATCATCAGTAGCCATGCGCCCTGCGGGGCGAGGCATGCCGGCACCAGCAGGCCGCGGTAGAGGCCGTGGCGGAGCATCCAGTTCTAGCGGTCCTTCGAACCGCATATATGCTTTGGCCAGCCGTCAGGACCAGGAGGCGTCGCCTAATGTGGTTACAGGTACATTATTGGTTTTCTCTCGCTTTGTATATGCATTGATAGATCCGGCTCCACTTTATCATATATTTCTCCTCTTGTTGCTAATAAAATTGGGATAAAACACGAACCAATAGAACCATTTGAGGTAGCTACACCGGTGGGGATTCTGTTATAGCCGGGCAAGTATATAGAGATTGTTCGATAATTATCTGTGGCCGCTGCACTAAAGCAGATCTGGTAGAGCTTGATATGATCGAATTTGATGTTATTATGGGTATGGACTGGCTGGCTTCTTGTTATGCTAATGTTGATTGTCAAAAGAAAGTAGTCCGCTTTCAATTCCCAGGTGAACCGGTTATAGAATGGGCAGGTAATACAGCATCGCCGAGGGGTAAGTTTATTTCATACCTCAAGGCAAGAAAAATGATCAGAAAGGGCTATATCTATCATCTGGTTCGTGTGCATGATTTAAAAGCAGAAGCACCAACTATTCAATCAGTCCCAGTGGTTAGTGAATTCCCAGATGTATTCCCAGATGAGCTTCCAGGTCTTCCTCCTGAACGGGAGATAGAATTCACGATAGATGTGTTGCCAGACACTCAGCCTATATCCATTCCTCCGTACAGAATGGCACCGGCGAGAATTAAAAGAATTAAAGGAGCGGTGAGGACTTACTAGAGAAGGGCTTCATCCGGCCCAGCACGTCACCCTGGGGAGCGCCAGTATTGTTCGTAAGAAAGAAAGACGGGTCGCTGCGGATGTGTATTGATTATCGGCAGTTGAATAAGGTAACCATAAAGAATAAATACCCCCTCCCCAGGATTGACGATTTGTTTGACCAGTTGCAGGGTGCTAAATGTTTCTCAAAGATAGACCTGCGGTCAGGCTACCACCAGGTGCGGGTACGAGAGGCAGATATTCCAAAGACAGCATTCAGGACCCGGTATGGGCATTATGAATTCAGAGTGATGTCTTTTGGGCTAACAAATGCTCCAGCGGTATTTATGGATCTAATGAATCGGGTATTCAGGCCGTTCTTAGATATGTTCGTGATTGTATTTATCGATGATATTCTGGTCTATTCTCGGTCAGAAGAAGAGCACGCGGATCATCTGAGGACGGTACTTGGGGTACTTCGACATCAGAAATTATATGCTAAATTTTCTAAATGTGAATTCTGGCTGAGTTCAGTGGCATTCTTGGGGCATATTATTGGAGCTGACGGTATTCGGGTGGATACCCAGAAGATTGAGGCCGTGAAGAATTAGCCCTGACCTACGACGCCTACTGAGGTACGTAGCTTCCTGCGATTGGCTGGTTATTACAGAAGATTTGTGGAGAAATTTGCTTCAATTTCAGCGCCTTTAACAAGGCTAACTCGAAGGAGCCAAGTTCCGGTGGAGCGATGCACTGTGAACGAAGCTTCCGATTCTTTGAAGGAGAAATTGACTACGCTCCGGTCGACTCTTCTTGAGGGATCATATGGGTATGTTATTTATTGTGATGCTTCTGGCGTTGGATTGGAGTATGTATTGATGCAGCACGGTAGGGTTATAGCATATGCTTCCAGACAGCTCAAAAAGCACGAAAAGAATTATCCCACTCATGATCTGGAGCTCGCAGCGGTAATTCATGCTCTGAAGATATGGAGACACTATTTATATGGCGTTCATGTTGATATCTATACCGATCACAAGAGCCTCCAATATATCTTTAAGCAGAAGGAGCTGAATTTGCGGCAGAGGAGGTGGTTAGAGTTCTTTGAAAGATTATGATGTCGATATTCTATACCATCTGGGAAAGCCAATGTGGTAGCGGATGCACTCGGTAGTAAATCTATGGGCGCCTAGCGGATGTGCCATCGAAAAGAAAGAAATGGTTCGTGAAATTCATCAGCTAGCAAATCTTGGAGTCCGTTTGGCCGAATGCGGGGATCTTTGGGATTTGTTCGAAGTTCTTGAATCTTCTATTTTGGAAGAAATAAAGCACTGCCAATATGAAGATCTTATTCTGGTGCAGTATAGAGACACGGCCCGTGAAAAGAAGAAGACTCCGTTCGAGATTACACCGGATGGAGTATTATTATACAGGGCGCGGTGTGCGTACACGAGGTTGCGAGCTACGACGACGAGGTTATGGGCGAGGCACATTATGCCCGTTATTGTTCATCCGGGGCTACAAAAATGTATCATGACCTCAGATGTCTGTATTGGTGGGATGGCATGAAAAAGGACATAGCCGAGTTCGTTGCTCAGTGCCCAAATTGCCAACAGGTTAAGATCGAGCAACAGAAGCCCGGTGGACTATTACAGGAAATGGAGATTCCGACTTGGAAGTGAGAGATAATTAATATGGATTTCATTACAGGTTTGCCTCGCACTCCACGAAAATATGATTCCATCTGGGTTATCGTTGACAGGCTGACAAAATCGGCCCACTTTCTTCCAGTCAGGACTACTTATTCGGCTGAGGATTATGCCAGATTATATATTAAGGAGATAGTAAGACTTCACGGAGTTCCCATATCTATTATCTCCGACAGAGGTGCCCAGTTTACAGCTAATTTCTAGAGATCATTTCAGGAAGGATTGGGGACCCAGGTGAGTCTTAGCACGGCATTTCATCCTCAGTCTGATGGACAGGCCGAGCGTGCTATCCAGACGCTAGAAGATATGTTACGGGCCTGTGTTATTGATTTCAGAGGTAGCTGGGATGATCACTTGTCATTGATTGAATTTGCCTATAATAATAGCTACCACTCCAGTATCCAAATGGCACCGTACGAGGCTTTATATGGCAGGAAATGCAGGTCACCGATTGGCTGGTTTGATGTTGGTGAAACTAAATTAATTGGCCCAGATGTGATCCGACAGCAGTTGATAAGGTGAAAATTATTCGGGAAAGATTATTAGCGGCCCAGAGTCGACAGAAATCGTATGCAGATAATCGACGTCGGCACTTGGAGTTCCAGGTTGGTGATTGGGTATTCCTGAAGGTATCACCTATGAAAGGTGTTATGAGATTCGGCAAGAAAGGGAAGCTCAGTCCAAGATATATTGGGCCCTATCAGGTTATCCGGAGAATAGGCAAAGTTGCCTATAAATTGGATCTGCCAGCGGATTTGGGAGCAGTGCATCCGGTATTCCACGTTTCTATGCTTCGCAAGTGTATTGGTGACCCTTCCAGAATTTTTCCCACAGATGATATCCAGGTCACGGAGGAGCTGTCCTACGAAGAGCAGCCTATAGCTATATTGGATCGTCAGGTAAGAAGGTTGCGGAACAAGGATGTGGCTTCCGTTAAGGTGCTGTGGCGGAATAATAATCGAGAGGAAATGACCTGGAAAGCTGAGGAGCTGATGAAGAAGAAATATCCTCACTTATTTTCGGTGCCTACAGGTAATTCAAATTCCCTACATGATTATGTTGATTAATGGTTGAATTGTGTGTGTGATAGTTATAAAAGAACTCCCCCAATTGTTTGTAAGACCCGTAGGGTTAGTTTAACATTCGAGGACGAATGTTCTAAAGGGGGGGAGGATGTTATATCCCGTATTTTGAACAACGGGACAATCCGAGTTGATTACGATAAGTTAGGGACAAGACTATTCTGGGAAATGAAGTGGAGATTTTTATTTGTTTGAAAAGCATAAGTTGTGTATGACTTTATTGGCATGAAAATATTAAGGAAACATTTGGGGTCAAATTCTATTTTTGGAAAGTGTCTTATTATATGAAAAACAAAAAAAAAAAAAAACTAAGGGACCATGTGGCCGGCCACCTTGGTGTGGGCCATGGCCACATGGATGGTTAATACTTGGATATTAAAAGATGACTTAGTCATCTTGTTCATCACTTCCATTCTAGAAAAATCAAGAAAAATTTTGGAGAGCAAGAACAAGGGCCATTTCGACCATCTCCCCAAAAATTCAAGACCAATTTAAGCCATCAAAAAATTTGTTTCTTCAAGAAAACTTACTAATTGGAGGGTGCTTATTAACGTGGAAGTGTTGTTGGAAGCGATAGATTACTCGTTTTCATTATTTGCCACCCTAGCCAAGTTGTAAAGTTGAAGAAGAAGAAAGGTAAGGTTTAATCTTGTTTTTATGAGTTATGGATGGTTTATGTGTGTTGTAGTAAGCTAAAATGGAAGGAACTCATGATAGAAGTTATGTGGAAGTTGAGCCGTGACATGGTGTTTGGCCGTGTGAGTGTGTGTTGGGTTAAAAGTGGCGAATTAATTCTAATTAGCATGTTTTGATTGTTGTAGTGCGAAGAAAAGAATGAAAATCACATATATGTGTGTGTATGGTGTTGGCCGAAAATGGTCCCCTTTGTGTAGTTGAGAATGAACAAATGGTTGTTAGTATTTTAGTTGTCGTCGTTATGGATTCTATGATGAAAAATGCAAGTTTAATGATTCAAATTGATGTTGTAATGGTTATGGGCTGATTTGGAAGTTAATGTGCTTTTAATGTAATTTTTGTATTTATGGAAGTGACATTGTTAAAGTGTGGATTGTTAGTGTAATTCATGAATTTGGGAGAGAAGGATGTGGATTATGTTGTTCTCGGGTTTGGGGAGGAATTCGGGTGAGTTGGAGTGTTGTTTGGGTTGTTTGGAAAATTGTGTGAATTGTTTAAAGTGTTCTTGAATATTGTTTGAATGGTTTCGGATTAGTAATCGAATGTATAAACGTTGATGTTGGTTGGAATGTGAGTAGTTGAAGTGAGTATGTTGGAATATTATGAATGTTGTTGAAATTATGTAGAAAGAGCTATTAATGTTAGAATGCGTTTTGAATTGATTATTAATGTTGCTAATTTGGTTGTTGGGGTTGTTGTTGATGAATTTGGCCGAGTTGAGATCTCGGGGTTGGTGTATTTACAGGGGAAATCTTTGCCCAAATTTCTATAGAATTTGGTGTTGTTTGGAATTCAATGCCTAAATGCTTAGCTAATGTTGGATATCTATTGGCGTTATGTAGATCTTGGAGTGCCCGAGACTTGAGGCTTGACTTAGCTTGGGAGCGGATGAGGTATGTGAAGCCTAATTTTTTCTTTTGGCATGTCCTAGTGTTAATTAGGCATGATACGTCCTCGGGGTAATTCCACTCTCGAGATCCGAGCTTTGCATACGTATCTTATTCGCTTCTAAAGAATTACTCTCTTAATGTAGCCTAGCCAAGACACTTATGTTTTCATTTGATTGAATTTCAAAAAGTTTTGTAAAGAATTTTATTCCTAAAAAGATTCGAAACTACGAACGCTCGTAACTTTCGTAGACGAGCTCGGATCGCCTCGAAACACTCATAGGAGGTTCCATAAGGTATAACATTCCCCCAACTCCATAGGCGGGCTCGGATGGGGTTGACACCCGTCCGTGGGCCCCGCGACTTTTCTATGTTTGTTCTTAATGACCTTCGGGAAAGACTTAGTACTACTTTCACCTTAACTCCGAGTATGGATTTCTTACTTATTTAATGAGTTTATAATTATGATTTTTATGCATATGGTCACTCACGACTCGCTCGTGCATATGGTCGTACATCCTTCACCGAGTCCCGGGCCGGTTATGTGTCGTGCGCACTTTGATATATTCCGGAGTATGATGTGTCCGGTTCGCTGAGCCCCTCACCAGAGGGCCGTGTACCGTGTATATTGACGTTATGATGTGTTACGGCGTTATGATGTGATGTGATATGTCGGGTTTCGGAGATATGAAATCTTCTGGTGTATGATGTGTTATGGCGCCATCGACAGGAGGGCGACCATAGTTCTAAGAGCCCGTGCATGATTTATGTTTTTAAACTAAATATTTTGACATTTTGCATATTGTACTTATTTTTGTATCTTCTGTTTCGATTATGTTTCTGTTACCATATTTCTCGCTTTGCATACTCAGTACATATTCCGTACTGACCCCCTTTCTTCGGGGGCTGCGTTTCATGCCCGTAGGTACAGACGCTCAGCTTGGTGATCCACCCGCCTAGGACACCTATTCGCTATACGGGAGTGCTCCTTCGTCGGGCCTATATTTTGGTATATATACTTTTTCGTTGCATATGTATATATTCATTCGGGGGGTACGACGGGGCCCTGTCCCGTCATATGATTCTGTTGTTCTGTTTAGAGGTCTGTAGACATGTATGTGGGTTATGGTTGTTCCTGTACAGATATGTTCGTACGTTTTATGTTTGGGCGGTCCTACCCGCCGTGGCAGCCTTGTCGGCTGCATATGCGTATTTTGATATGCTATGTACATTACGACAGCCTCGCCGGCTTTTGTGACATATGTTGCCTATTATGCGTTAATCTGAGCCTATATGTGATCATTTATATTTATGCGAGTTTAGTATGCTAATTCTGAGTGTCAGGTGCGTATGAGTGTCCAATTCGGACACTAGTCATGGCCCACGGGGTTGGGTCATGACAAAGTGTCCCGGGGGGGGGGGGGGGGGGGGGGGGGGGGGGGCCTCGGAATGTCTACGAGACCGTGTCTAATAGAGTCATTTATCGGTGTGTTGTGCACCACGTATAAACGAGGCTACAGGACATTTAGGATGTTATCTTTCTTTCTGATCTTAGATCGTGCGATAGAGCTGTATTATTAGGATGACTTCTTTCTAAGAAATTGCTTTGTTTTCAGTGATGCCTTCGAGAAAGGCGACAGCTGCCCAGAAAGGCAAGTCTACTGCAGTGGGAGAGACCAGTCGGGCCCAGAGAGCTACAAGGGCCCGTGCTCAGCTCGAGCCTGAGGTTGTGCCCCGGTCGGCCAGTTCGCCATCCCATCACCATCGGAGGGGCATAGCAGCGACGGTGCTACTCAAAACGAGGAGGCGGCTCCGCCGCCCCCGAGGTTCGAGTGCCGAGCCTCCCGGCTCCTCGCCCGGGCGGAGGACGGGGCTATGAGGGACGCCGTTCGGTTGCTTGAGTTGGTAGTAGGGGGCGGTTCGAGAGGTAAAGGAGCAGGAGATGATCATGCGGGCAGGCGTGACAGTCAGAGGGCTCGCTATTTCTTGACCTGTAATCCGCTAGAGTTTTTCGGGTAAAAGCCCGAGGAGGACCCCCAGGAGTTCATCAGACAGATGCGGCGCACGCTGCGGCTTATCAGGGCGTTCGGGGGCGGGTACGGGCGAGTTGGCGTCGTCGGTTGCATGATATAGCGACTAATTGGTACGAGTCTTGGGGTTGTCCCAGGTGAGGGTGCCCCTCCAGCTGTATGGGATGAGTTCACAGAGGCCTTTCTTGGCCATTTCTGCCCAGAGAGCGAGACGAGCCGGGGTTCACGGTTTTTACATCGAGGTAGGGGGACGGGGAGTGTCCGGGAGTATAACCTTGAGTTTGATTATGCGGCTGATATGCCCTCATATTATGGGCGACATGGGCGATCGAGTGCACCCGGTATGTGATGGGGCCGGACACTTATTTGATTGATAGTTGTATGGCGATGGCTTCCCAGCCCGGGGTGGATATTGCACGGGTACAGGCGTATGCCCAGGGTATGGAGGAGCGACCCCGCCAGCCCGACAAGAGTTATGACAAGAGCCAGCCCAAGAGGGCTAGATCGGTAGGGTACTGCGGAGATTCCGGGGCGACGGCCTCGGCGGCGGCACATCGGATATTCTTCCCGGCCGACCCGGAGTACACCCCCGCGGTTTACGAGCGAGGAGACCCGACGGTCTTTGGATATTCGGGAGTGGGTCGAGCTCCCGGGGCTTGAGGAGCTCACGGATGGCGAGAGGTTCGGCCGGTCGAGGCCGCCCATACCTCGGTGCACTCACTATGGGGAGACGGAGACACGGGAGTGTCATGCCACGGTGCACCTTCCATTTTTACTGCGGCCGCCGGAGACGGAAGTGATGAGAGGGTGCCCGGCTCGGGGGCGGTGCGAGGGGGTGCGGCTCGGCTTACGAGGGTTTGGGCCGGGGCCCCTCTTAAACTCG
>NW_026714303.1:0-23738 GCF_029784015.1 Lycium ferocissimum
CGGGGTGCGGATTTTGGTCAAAATTAGTTTTTCTCTCTTGACTCTCTCTCTCTTTTTCTCAGAATTTTCTGGGTGTTTTGGTATGAAAAATGAGTAGAAAAGGCTGATATTTCATTTAAAAAGGTGTGGGTAATGGGCACGACCCGATTGGGCTCGGGTTCGGCCCGGCCCACCGACCTTCTCGCCTTAAAATGTCCATATCTCCTTATCCCGATGTCTACTGTGAACCCACGACCTATGGTTCGAAAGATATTTCAATTATCTACAACTTTAATTTTGGGAGTTTTCCCAAATTCCAAACTCATAATACCCTTTTGGCCCCTCGGAGTCAGATCACCCAAAGACGTTTTCTTAAATCGTCCGTTTGGAGGGCTTAAACTCATTTTTAGCTTATGGGTCCTTCTTAGGACTTGCTCAACTTCACATGTACTACCCATATATCTCTTCATATGTCCTTTATAAAATTCCAACATGTGGGTCCCACCTTAACTTCTCAACTTGGCTAGAGTTTGTAAGTTGCCAAGAATGAATGTTTTGATTGCTCCAACAACTACTCCACGTTACTAGGGACCTTCCAATTGGTGGGAATGCTAGAAGAAAATATGTTTTTGATCACTATTTGAGGGCTTCCATTTTTGGTCACCATGGTCGAATGGCCCTTCTTATTTTTCTCCAAGTTTCTTCAAAGTTCTAAGTGTTGAAAAAGATAAATTCTAGTCTTGCTTGTCATCCAATATGCTCATATACAAGTCATCCATGTGTCCCATGCCCCACACATGGCTTGGATGAATCAAATGGCGAAGCCATGGGTGGGAGCCACCCCAAAACCACACGGCCAACTTGGCCCTTAATTCATGAAATGTTAACTTTCCATAATTCACTTTAACCCCAAATTTTTCTTAATATTTCCATCCAATAAAATTGTAAGCAACTTGTGCCTTAAAATAAAATCGGAGGTCAAAAGTCTCTACCTTGTATCCCGGAATAGTATTGTCCTTAACTTATCATGGTTAGCTCGGATTATCCCAATGTACAAATTACGGGATATAACAGTATTATCCTTAGTGGTAAAAGTGAAAGAGTAGCAGTATGTAGATTTTGTCCTAATATAGCTTAAAGAGCAAGTTTATGCAATAAGGTGACAACCTTCAGGGCAATATAAGATGATATCTATGGGTAGCTTGGATTACTTAGAAGCCGAGAAGAGAGTAAGTTAGCCAAAGTGTTCAATCAGTTAGCAAGCTTGGGAGTTCGAATAATAGATTCGATGATGGTAGAGCTATGATTTAGAATGTAACAAAACTGTCCCTTGCGACAGAGGTTAAAGAACAACAATAGGATGATCCAGAGTCAGCGATATTGAAAGAAAAAGTTCCATGGAAAGAGAAGCCAATGCTTGAGCTAAAAGGGCACGGAGTTCTCCGATGCAAAAGTTGAATGTATGCCCTAGATATGGTTGGTCATTAAGGCAAGATTGTGACGAAGGTACATTAGTCCCGCGATTCTATTCATCCTGGTTCGACGAAGATGTACCATGATATCAAATATATATATTGGTGGAATGATATGATGAAGGACTTTGCCGAGTTTGTGGTACAGTGTCCTGATTGTCAGCAAGTAAAGATAGAGCATAAGAGGCTTAGAGGGCTAGTACAAAGTATAGAGATCTGGACATGAAAATGAAAGACGATTAATATGAATTTTGTTATGGATTCCCCCCGCTCTTATCGTAAAATATGACTCCAAATGGTGATGGTCGATATACTTACAAAGTTAACCCATTTCTTGCCAAACTGAGCCATTCACGCAGCCGAGGATTATGCAAAGTTGTTTGTATACTAAGGAGACTGTGCAGTTTCATGACATTCTAATGTCTATTATATTAGATAGAGGAGTTATGTTTACAGTAAACTTCATGAGAGGTTTGGTAATACAAGAAGAGCCTAGTGTAGTTTTCACCCCAGATAGATAGCCAGGCCGAGCGTACGATTTAGACGCTCGGGTGTATGCTACAGGCATGTATACTAGATTTCAAAGAGAATTAGGATGATCATTTACCCCTCAATGAGTTTGCACATATTAGCAGTTATCATTCCAGTATCAAGATGGCTTCTTATGAGGCCTTATATGACTGGGATTACAGATCTCCAAGCTATTGCTTTGGCGCGGGAGGATAAGAGCCACCTAGACCTATTTTGGTCCACCATTGTCACGACCCAAAATCACTTAGTCGTGCGGCACCTACCATTTCCCACCTTGACAGGCGAACCCATCCCTTAATCATTAATTCAACAACAATAAAGTATATAGGACAATAGAAATATAAGTCTCAAACGTAAATATAAATAAGTGCGGAATACAATACTAATACAACCCCAAGGAACTAGTCTGAATACATTACAAGAGCCACTAATAATCAACTATAAGTCTAGAATAATACAAAGTTTCAAAGTACGAATACTGTCTCAAAATGCAAGAAAAGACAGTATAAAGGAAGAGTCTCCGGGCTGCGAATCGATCAAGCATGCTCACTCTAGACACTTAACAGCAAAGCCTCGGGATCAGTCGCGAAGAGTGGATGCGGAACCTGTCACGTACTCTGCACTCATAAAAGAATGCACTCAAGGTAGTATCACTACAAACATTATATACTAGTAGGTATCATAGGCCGACAACAGTTAGCTCACATATATAAAGGAAGAGACTGAAGAACAGACATGCTCACAATCAAGTATAAGCACAACACAGTCCAAGAATAACCACTCAAGTACAAAAATATCAACACTGTATCCAACAAGTAAGTGAATGCAATAATGAGTGCATATGCAATGCAATGATATGCGATGGCCAATGTAACCTTCGTACACACATGCTTTGGGCGAAATACCTACACGCCTCGATAGTCATGACCCATGGGTGACCCGCAAAGTCCATCTACTACTCTCGCTATCCCGGCAAAAACCTCAGGCATCAGACATTCTCTCGATCCCGATAAAGACCTCGGGTATCGGCCTTTCATCTCTCTCATAATCATCATCAGTACTAAGTATCAGCTCATTTCAGTGTATCCTGAAAGATGAGAATGAGTGCTATGCATAATATCAATATCAATGAGAACATATCAATATAAACTATGTCACACATGGACACATATCACAATATCAAGAATAAGTCAAGTTCTTTCCTCTATTCAAGATGATACCCAAGAAGTGAGAGATAAGGGTTTCACAATCACAATAAAGCAACTAAGTATCAAGTCTAATATCACACTCTTGGCAACAAACCGATAGATCACTATAAGACAAAGAGCCCATAATCAAACAATAATACCAACCTAGGTAATCCATCCCAACTTCATACCCGAACGCATAACATGCTTTCTCCGATAATCACTAACTATACATATGCTTCACTAACCGAAATCAACCATAAGGTAAGCCGTAACCTATTTGGCAATCGAGCGGCAGCCACTAATAATCAAACCTTCGCCTTTCTTTTCCAAAGGGCCTCCAAGTACTCAAAATCTAGCCATTATCGAATTCTAAGTTGGAAATAAGAAACAACGATACCCATATTACTATACTATCTTTTGAATCAAAATCAACTATGGAAAAAGAGGGAAAACGGGCCCACAAAGGCAAAACGAGTATTTCAAAGGTGAAATTGGTAACCCAACGTTCTAGGGGTTCAATTTAACTCTTCAATTGCTAAATTAAATCAAGATTAGGTCAATTTCATCATTCAAGTCAAAACCCCCAATTTGGGTATAAACCCTAACTTTTAATTTTCACGTCATCAACATAAAAGGAAGATTCAAGTGCATTAGTCACTAATTCATCAAATTCCATGCTTAGATTAGTCAAATCCATCAACAAATATCATTTTGACAAACCAAAAATCAAATAATAAGGTAAACATCATAACCTATCTGTCACGTCCCAACCCCATAGGCAGGACTGGTACCGGCCGGGCACCCACGTACTATTAACCATAATCTACATACAACAGATTATGCGTATACAGAGTTCGACATCAGATCTTATACTTACAAATAGTGACACATCGCCCCGTAACTATCACACATACATATACATATATATATACATTCCGCGGTCACAACATCCAGCGGAGAATATCATACGTGAGCCAGTAAGGCCAACATCATACCGGGGCGTACAGAACACAGATCACACAGACACAAGGAGACAGAAACTACCCATAACCCACACGTATATGTCTACAGACCTCTAAGAGTCATAACAGAATCATATGACGGGACAGGGCCCCGCCGTACCCATGAACAAACATATGTACAGATAATAGAAGATGTCGGTACCAAAATGTATAGGCTCCGGATCAAAGGAGCACTTCAAGCGACGAACGATATCCTAGACCGACGGACCTGCGAAGCGTGTGTACACGTGCACGCGCGGCATGGGACGCGACCCCGAAAAAGGGGGGTCAGTACGGAAAATGTACTGAGTATACAAGGCATGAAACAAAATATAGTAAGCAGAGTCATAATCAAAATCAGAAGTGCAGAAGATA
Source organism: Lycium ferocissimum (assembly GCF_029784015.1). Taxonomy (NCBI): domain Eukaryota; kingdom Viridiplantae; phylum Streptophyta; class Magnoliopsida; order Solanales; family Solanaceae; genus Lycium; species Lycium ferocissimum. The sequence goes on from NW_026714303.1 coordinate 4,549, forward strand.
AATGCAATAGTCAAGTTATTAAAATGCTTTCAAAATATTAAAATGCTTACTCATAAAACATAGATCATGCATAAGGCTCTTAGACCGTGGTCGCCCGCCCCGTCGTTGGCGCCACAACACATCATACTCCGAAGGTTTTATATCTCCGTATCCCCGTCACACAGCACACATCATATATATACCACGGTACCCGGCCAATAGGGGCGCGGCGTACCGGACACATCATAACACCATTATCCACGGTTCCCGGCCAAAGGGGCTCGGCGAACCGGACACATCATACTCCGGAAATATAACATAATGCGCACGATGACATCCGGCCCCGGGACTCGGTGAAAGAAGTGACCATAGTGCACGAGCAGAGTCGTGAGAGACCATATGCAATTTTTAAAACATTTTCCAAAAATATAATGGAAAAATCAAAACAAATTATCGTTTAAGGGTCAAGACTTAGTCATGTCAAATGTCTTTCGGACGACCTTCGGAAACGTATCAAATATCTTAAACATATCACGGAACCGTAGGAACCATATGTATAAAATCATAATCATAACTCATCAAATAAGTAGGAAATCCATATGCGGAGATCGAAATGAAATAGTATTAAATTTTTCTCAAAGATCATTAGGAATAGTATAAAAGAGCCGCGGGCCCCACGGACGGGTGCCGACCCCCATCCGAGCCCGACTACGAGAGTTAGGGGAAAGTTATGTCTTATGAGTTTACCTATTATGTTTTGGGGCGTTCCGAGCTCGTATGCAAAAGTTACGGACGTTTGAAGTTCGGAACCTTTTTGTAGCGAAATTCTTTATAAGGCTTTTAAAGTCTAATCTTTGGAAACATAAGAATCTTAGTTTTACTAAGTGACTTGCGAACATCAAGAAATGAATAAACTCATATGGCTGCTCGGATCACAGGAATGGAATCGCCTCGAGATTCGTAACATATCATAACTTAAGCGTATCTAAGACATGCCAAGGAAGGAAAAGGGTAAGCCTTGCATACCTTGCACGCTTTCCAAGCTAATCCAAATTTACGTCGTGAACTTTCCAAGATCTACAATACGTCATTAAATATCAACATTAGCTAAAGGCATTTAGAAACCCGATTCCAAGCGCACACCAAATTCTACAGAAATTTCGGCAGCACTTCCCCTATAAATACACCACCCCGAGAATTAAACTCGGCCAATTTCATCAACAACAATACCAACAAAACATTCTAACAACATCAACCATTGATTCAAAACGCATTCTAACATCAACAACCTTCTTTCACATAATGCGACGATATTCACTTATATTCAATTCAACCGCATAAAATCAAACTAACATCAATATTCACACGTTCAATTATTAATCCGAAGTCATTCAAACAATATTCAAGGACACTATAAACAATTCATACAATGTTTCAAACAATCCAACCACACCACCACCTTACCCGAAATGCTCTCCAAACCCGAAAACAATACTAACATATTTTCTTCTTCCAAAACTCATAAACTACATCAACAATATATATATTAACAATGTAATCATCCTAAATATAAAATTCACATAAGAGCTACATTGGCTTCCAAATCAGCCCACAACCATCACAACTTCAATTTGATTCATTAAACTTCATTTTACCTCATAGAATTCATAACGACGACGATCAAAATACTAGATGACATGACTTCATTTTTTTTTGCATAACAAACAGCCCATTTTCGGCTGCTCCTCAACATACACCATTCCATGTTTTTCATTCATTTTCTACATATTACAACAACACACAAACATGCTAAATTCAATTAATTCACTACACCTTCAATACAACACACACACCACACGGCCAACTATACTCCCACACGGCTACCACTTCAACTTCCTTATTTTCATGAATTTCATCCATCTTTCCACATGCTACAACACACATAAACTATGCATAACATACAAAAGGAAGAGATTAGAACATACCTTCTCCTCTCAACTTTTCCACACGGCTAGGAGCAATTTTTGCAAGAATAAGCGTTTTGTTTGTTCCAACAACTATCCCACGTTGAAGAGCACCTTTCAATTGGTAGGAAAACTAGGAGAAATTATTTTTGGTGATGAAGGTTCTTGATCTTCTTCTTTCCTAGCCATGGCCGAATATGGCCTTGTCTTTCTCCTCTCAACTCTTTCTTGAAATTTCTAGAGATAAAAGTGAAGAATAAGATGACCAAGTCATCTTTTTAATAACATATTTAGCCAACCATGTGGCCATGGCCCACCTAAGGTGGCCGGCCACATGGCCTTTATTTTCTCCTTTTTTTTTTTTTTTTTTTTTTGTTTCATGAATTAATTTCCTTTCCAAAATTAGAATATTTTCCAAAAATGGACTTTGACCCCAAATGATTCTTTAACACTTCCATGCCAATAAAATCATACACAACTTATGCTTTTAAGACAACAAAAATCTCTACCTCGTATCTCGGGATGGTCTTGGCCTTCACTTAGCAAGGTTGACTCGGATTATCCCGACGTACGAAATACGGGATATAACATCCTTCCCCCCTTTAGAACATTCGTCCTCGAATGTTCAAATAATCTTACGGGGTCTTATAAGGATCTCGGGGGTTTCTCTTATCACCATATCGTGCCGTTCCATCTATTGATTACATTGCTTTTTCATTTTCCCCTCAGCTCTTCGAGTCATCTCCTTTCTGCTATTACTTCGTCACAATATCTTAACACGAGCCATGTCTTCAATACGCAACATTCTTACCTCACAACCATATAACAAGATCCAAGGCACATCTCGAGTTGAACTTTTCCTCCCCGCCGAATTTTGTTACATCTTTCAGGGGACACATAAATTCGCCCTCTTTTAGGTAGCCAACTAATCCCGATTATCTTGTTCCTACCATCTTATACCTAGGTTATAATACTCTAAACCCATTACCTCGGGTTATTTCTTTATCTTTAATTCAACTCTTCTACTGTCCCTTTGCTCAGGTCTCGCTCTTGACTTTCCGGTCACACCTTATGTCGCGATCTTTACCAAAATAAGCGAAGGTGTTCAATTTAATCCGAAATGCCTTAACTTCATTAACTCTCTCTATCTACGTCTCACTTGTCTACGCTTTCCTTTCCTTACGACCGGTATCGGAATAGATCTTTGGTTCAACCATAGTCACGTCCTACTTATTCTTAGTACAAGTTCTATCTTGGTAGCCTAGTTAAGCCATCTTTACCTTTCCTTAATGTACCCAAAATATTATTACCGTATTGGTATTACTGAATCCAGACTCTCCTCTGGTACAAGTTGTATAAAGTACACTTACTCTCAGCCCCGATCTTTTCTCCTCCTGGTTCACCCAGTTCCACCTACTCCTCCGTCCTAATATTCACTTACGGCCTACCCTATTGTACTCTCTTTTCTTCCTTTACTCACTCGTCTACTATGTTCACCTCCTACTATCGGAGGCTTCCTATTTTTTTTTCCTTACTGTCCATAGGGCGTAGTATTATTAGCGAATGACCTTATTGCCCACATCTCAGCCTTTGATCCGACTTAGTCGTATTTTCTTTCATTACATCACTGTAAGTTACCCGTTAACATTCCTTCGTCGCACTATTTCCTGTAAACCTCCACTTTCTAACATTCTATCATTCGAAACCTCCACAGTCAATTCTCGGCACCATCCCAATTGCCGTTCTAGCTCCTATCCCTTTTTTTTTTTTTGTCGGCTCTTTGGGTTTTATTAACTGGTCTCAACAAGGAATCCTACCTGTAGCTCGAGTACCCATATTAAGTATTTTGCGGTGTTGACTGCCTCTATCTTGCACTCACATTCCTCGTATCCGCTTCCCCCCTTTAGGGGTGTACTTATTTTATTACGGGATTATATGTGCCTCACATCTGTATTTTTCGTTCTCGGCCGCACCTGTTGTTTCGACGTTCCGATTTCCCTTTACGGTTTATCCGCTCACTTTCTTTCTCTTTCCAACATCATTATATCAGCACCTTCCGAGCTTACTCTATAGTAAAAACAATATCAAATTGCCTTATGGCATTCATGCCACTTATTATTTTTTTTCCGCTTGAACTTTGTTATCCTGTCAGATTAATGCCTTCCATATACCGTTACATTGGTTGCCGGAATGCGTACACCCACTAACATAGCCATGCACGAAATATCACACGCTTCCCTGTACACATATATATAGTTGCCAGCATCTCATTCACAAAGATCCACCAAACACTACTCAAACTGACCCTAATTCTAACGTCGTGATGCACTTTCTTTTTCTTCACCCGATTCAGCCCGCTCCGGCCTACGCGGTCTCTTAAGATTCCCGCCTACTCAGTATATTCTAAATCCTTTTAGACCACCCTAACTTCCCATTTGCTCCTTATGGCTGAAGTTGTAAAACTTCCAGAAACTTCCCAGGGGGTCACCCATCCTGAAATTTCCCTCACTCCAGCACGCTTAACCTCGGAACTTCGATGAAATACGATGCTCTAACGTTGATATAATCGCGTCCACCTCACCGCACGACCTTCGTCACGTAATTTGGAGTAAAATAAAGGCTTGACGGGTTTCCGAACGCTTTTACAACACAATTACCATTTTACCCCTCTCTCGGTTCTACATATTCACTTATTACCTGTGGGTACTATTACTTTCCATCCTCGACTCCCGGGTCCGTAATGACCATGAACACGTCTTAATCACCGTCACTTATACATACTTGGTTATCAACTTTGAATTTCCGCTTACCGCTATTAAACAACAATTATATAACAAATACGCACATATAAGAATATAAATGCTAGTAAGGATTCATGTACCTGCGGCCGCATCTGGTAATGCCTCCTGATCCTGTCTGCTGGCCAGCGCATATAGGCGGTTCGATGGACCGCTAATACTGGAGGCTCCGCCGCGACCTCTGCCACGGCCCGCTGGTGCCGGTATACCCTGCCCCGTAGGGCGCATAGCTACTGAAGAAGACGGACCGGCAACTGACCCGGTAGGCTGGGCTGCACGATCTGAACCACCCCCATACGGACAATCTCTCATAAGGTGGCCCTGACGGCCACAAGTAAAACAAGCGCCTATCGCCCGATGGCACTCTCCAGGGTGACGTCTCCTACAGTGTGAACACCGAGGTATGAATGGCCTCGACCGACCGGAACCTCTGTCCACCTGGGATCCCGAAACCCTGGAGCTCTGACTCGCTCCTGAGTACCCTGCACCGTCAAATCTCCTACCCGGGAATGGTGGGGGTGCGCTCCGCGCTGACAACGAAGAATACCCCGTGTGCTGGTGGGGCTGCCCGCCTCGAGAATCTCCAAAGTACCCGGCTGACCTAGCCCTCTTGGGCTGGCTCCCGTCATAACCCCTGTCGGGCTGGCGCCCTCTGTGTCGCTCCTCCATGCCCTGGGCGTATGCCTGTACCCGGGCAATATCCATGCCGGGCTGGGAAGCCATCGCCATACAGCTATCGATCAGGTAATCATCCAGCCCCATCACATACTGATGCACCCGGTCAGCCATGTCGGCCACAATATGAGGCGCGTATCTGGCCAGGGAATCAAACTCGAGGCTATACTCTCGGACGCTCCTGCCGTCCTGCCTCAGACGTAGAAATCTGTGAACCCTGGCTCGTCTCGTCTCTGGGGGTAGAAAATGGCCAAGAAAGGCCTCCACAAACTCGTCCCACACGGCCGGAGGAGCATCCTTGCCCCTGGACAACTCCCAAGACTCGTACCAATTAGCAGCTATATCATACAACCGATACGACGCGAACTCGACAGACTCGGTCTCGGAAGCATTAATCAACCGCAACGTACGCCGCATCTGTCTAATAAACTCCTGGGGGTCCTCGTCGGGCTTTGACCCGAAAAACTCTGGCGGATTACAGGTCAGGAAATCGCGGGCCCTCGAGCTGTCACGTCTGTCCACATAGTCATCCCCGAATCTGTGCCCGCGAGCCTGCCCCGCCACAATCCTGGTCAGCAACTGGACCGCATCCCGCATGGCCCTATCCTCTGCCCCTAACTGTGGGGCTGGAGGCTCAGGTACGCGGTCCTCGGGAGCTGGCGGTGGAGCCGCCCCCTGACCTGCAGCCGCTGCTGCTCCAACCCTCTCTGGTAATGGCGGCGTAACCTCAGGCACAGGCTGAGCACGAGCCCTGGTAACTCCCCGGGCCTGGCTAGTCTCCCCAGCTGCTATGGACTTGCCCTTCTGGGCAGCTGTCGCTTTTCTCGGAGGCATCGCTGAAATCACAACAACTCGTTAGGGAGGAGTCATCCTAAATAAACAGCTCTATCGCACGATCTAAGACAGAAGAAAGGTCATTGATTCCTAAATGCCCCGCAGCCCTCCGTTTATAAGTGTGGCCGGCTTCACACCATAAACGGGACTCTGCCGGACACGGTCTGTAGACATTCCGAGGACGAACCGCTCTGATACCACTTTTGTCACGACCCAACCCCGTAGGCCGTGACGGTACCCGAGCCGGGCACCCGACGTACCTATTAACCATAAAAACATACAACGGATCATATGCATATAAAGTTCAGACATAAAACTATAACTGACATACCCGGATCTTATACTTACAAAATAGTGACACATCGCCCCGTAGCTATCACAAATACATATACATATATATATATATATATATACATTCCGCGGTCACAACATCCAGCGGAGAATATCATACGTGAGCCAGTAAGGCCAACATCATACAGGGGCGTACAGAACACAGATCACACAGACACAAGGAAACAGTAACTACCCATAACCCACACGTATATGTCTACAGACCTCTAAGAGTCATAACAGAATCATATGACGGGACAGGGCCCCGCCGTACCCATGAACAAACATATATACATATAACAGAGATGTCAGTACCAAAATGTATAGGCTCCGGATCAAAGGAGCACTTCAAGCGCAACAGAACGATATCCTAGGCCGACGGACCTGCGAAGCGTGTACACGTGCCACGCGCGGCATGGGACCCCCCCCGAAGAAAGGGGGTCAGTACGGAAAATGTACTGAGTATACAAGGCATGAAACAAAATATAGTAAGCAGAGTCATAATCAAAATCAGAAGTGCAGAAAATAAATGCAATAGTCAAATTATTAAAATGCTTTCAAAATATTAAAATGCTTACTCATAAAACATAGATCATGCATAAGGCTCTTAGAACTGTGGTCGCCCGCCCGTCGTTGGCGCCACAACACATCATACTCCAGAAGGTTTTATATCTCCGTATCCCCGTCACACAGCACATCATATATATACCACGGTACCCGGCCAATAGGGGCGCGGCGTACCGGACACATCATAACACCATTATCCACGGTTCCCGGCCAAAGGGGCTCGGCGAACCGGACACATCATACTCCGGAAATATAACATAATGCGCACGATAACATCCGGCCCCGGGACTCGGTGAAGGAAGTGACAATAGTGCACGAGCAGAGTCGTGAGAAACTATATGCAATTTTTAAAACATTTTCCAAAAATATAATGGAAAAATCAAAACGAATTATCGTTTAAGGGTCAAGACTTAATCATGTCAAATGTCTTTCGGACGACCTTCGGAAACGTATCAAATATCTTAAACATATCACGGAACCGTAGGAACCATATGTATAAAATCATAATCATAACTCATCAAATAAGTAGGAAATCCATATGCGGAGATCGAAATGAAATAGTATTAAATTTTTCCCAAAGATCATTAGGAATAGTATAAAAGAGCCGCGGGCCCCACGGACGGGTGCCGACCCCCATCCGAGCCCGACTACGAGAGTTAGGGGAAAGTTATGTCTTATGAGTTTACCTATTATGTTTTGGGGCGTTCCGAGCTCGTATGCAAAAGTTACGGACGTTTGAAGTTCGGGATCCTTTTGTAGCAACATTCTCTTTTAAGACTTTTAAAATTCAATCTTTCATAACATAAGGGCCATGATTAACTAAATTGACCCGTGAACATTAAGAAGCGACTAAGACTCATATGCTTGCTCGGATCACGGGAATGGAATCGCCTCGAGATTCGTAACTTATCGTAACTTAATCGTAACTAAGACATGCCAATGAAGAAAAAGGGTAAGCCTTGCATACCTTGCCTGCTTTCCAAGCTAATCCAAATTTACGTCGTGAACTTTCCAAGATCTACAATACATCATTAAATATCAAACATTAGCTAAAGGCATTTGGAAACCCGATTCCAAGCGCACACCAAATTCTACAGAAATTTTGACAGCACTTCCCCTATAAATACACCACCCCGAGAATTAAACTCGGCCAATTTCATCAACAACAATACCAACAAAACATTCTAATGACATCAACCATTGATTCAAAATGCATTCTAGCATCAACAACCTTCTTTCACATAATGCGACGATATTCACTTATATTCAATTCAACCGCATAAAATCAAACTAACATCAATATTCACACGTTCAATTATTAATCCGAAATCATTCAAACAATATTCAAGGACACTATAAACAATTCATACAATATTTCAAACAATCCAACCAATGTGCCAACTTACCCGAAATGCTCTCCAAACCCGAAAACAATACTAACATATTTTCTTCTTCCAAAACTCATAAACTACATCAACAATATATATATTAACAATGTAATCATCCTAAATATAAAATTCACATAAGAGCTACATTGGCTTCCAAATCAGCCCACAACCATCACAACTTCAATTTGATTCATTAAACTTCATTTTACCTCATAGAATTCATATCGACGACGATCAAAATACTAGATAACATGACTTCATTTCTTGCATAACAAACAGCCCATTTTCGGCCACTCCTCCATATACACCATTCCATGTTTTCCATGCATTTTCTATATATTACAACAACACACAAACATGCTAAATACCATGAATTCACTACTCCTTCAATACAACACACACCACACGGCCAACTACACATCCACACGGCTACAACTTCAACTTCCCTATTTTCATGAATTTCATCCATCTTTGCATGCTACAACACACATAAACTATGCACAACATACAAAAGAAAAGATTAGAACATACCTTCTCCTTTCAACTTTTCCACACGGCTAGGAGTAGATTTTGCAAGAATAAGCGTTTTGTTTGTTCCAACAACTATCCCACGTTAAAGAGCACCTTCCAATTGGTAGGAAAACTAGGAGAAATTATTTTTTTGGTGATCAACTCTTGAGCTTCACTTCTCCATGGCCATGGCCGAATATGGCTTGGTCTTTTTCTCCTTCTCAAGGTTTCTTGAAATTTCTTGGTGAAGTGAGGAATAAGATGACCAAGTCATCTTTTTAATTCCATATTTTAGCCAACCATGTGGCCATGGCCCACCTAAGGTGGCCGGCCACATGGCCTTTATTTTCTCCTTTTTTTTTTTTTTTTTTTGGTTTCATGAATTAATTTCCTTTCCAAAATTAGAATATTTTCCAAAAATGGACTTTGACCCCAAATGATTCTTTAACCCTTCCATGCCAATAAGATCATACACAACTTATGCTTTTAAGACAACAAAAATCTCTACCTCGTATCTCGGGATAGTCTTGGCCTTCACTTAGCAAGGTTGACTCGGATCCAAACACCAAAAAAATTCATAGTTTTTGACTAACTCAATCTCAAAATCTGACAATCACCCAAGACCTCCCAGATACAGACTAGACGTGCAATCATACATAAAAATAAGCTATGGATTCACTCGTGGTCTCGAAATTCCCAACAGAGCTCTAATTGACAGGGTCAACACCCAATGGCCAATGACCAATATTCCAACCAATAAACCAAAACGCTCCCGAGTGCCTCGAGGATCGAACTGAACATCCCACCAAGTCATAATCTACCATCCAGACCTCTCGGAATCGACAAATTTTTGAAAAAAATTCATTTACCCAAAAGTTAACTATTGATCAAATATTTTTCACTTTAAGGCTCTATGTCCCAAAAGTCATCATAAATCCTACCCGATAACCTTAGGGACCGTACCACCCATCCCCGCGGGTCAAAATCATACTAATAGTGCTTAGGGAAGGGTAAACAGGGGTAAATAGGTCAAAATGGCTATAATGACCAAACAAGCCGTTACATCAGATACCAGTTAAACAATCGCTAGTCCTCGAGTAACAAGGAAAGAAACGGGGAAAAGTACTTGAGTCAGCAAAAAACTGGCTATTTCTAGAACGCATATCGATCTCGATCTCCCATGTAACCTCCTCAATAGGATGATGCTGCCATTTCACCTTAGACGGAGCTATCTCCTTGGACCTCAACTTCCTAACCTGCCTATCTAAGATCGTTATAGGCTCCTCTTCATAAGACAGATTATCATTAAGCAACACAGAGTCCCAATGAATGATATAAGACCCGTCTGAATGGTACCTCTTCAGCATAAAAACATGAAAAATCGGATGGACACCTGACAGGCTTGGTGACAAGGCTGACTCATAAGTAACATTGCTAATACAACGGAGAATCTCGAATGGACCAATGTACCTCGGTTTCAACTTGCCCTTCTTCCCAAATTGCATAACACCCTTCATGGGTGAAATCTTTAGAATAACCTGCTCACCCTTCATAAACTCTAGATCCCGAACCTTCCGGTCCGTATACATCTTTTGCTAACTCTGAGCTGCCAGAAGCTTTTCTTGGATAAGCTTCACCTTGTCATAAGACTCCCTCAGTAAATCTGTACCTCAAGGTCGAACCTCAAAAGCATCAAACCACCCAATAGCAGAACGACACCTCCAACCATATAAAGCCTCGAATGGTCCGTAACAATACTTGAATGGTAGCTATTGTTGTACGCAAACTCTGCCAAGGGTAAGAACTGGTCTCAATGGCCACCAAAACTAATAACACAGGCTCTCAACATATCCTTAAGCACCTGAGTAGTCTGCTCGGATTGACTATCAGTCTGTGGATGAAATGCGGTGCCAAGATCTAACTGAGTACCCAACTTTGGCTGCAACATCCTCCAAAAATTGGAGGTAAACTGAGGGTCGAAAATAATGGAAATAAGAACCCCGTGCAATTGCACTATCTCTCGGATGTAAATACTGGCCTACCTCTCTGCATTATAAGTACTCTGAACTTAGATGAAATGAGCAGACTTAGTCAACCGATCAACAATAACCCAAATTGAATTGAACTTGCCCAGGGTCTTCGAAAGACCCATAACAAAATCCATGGCAATCCTCTCCTACTTCCACTCGAGAATGGGCATCCTCGGAAGCACACCACCAGGTCTTTGGTGTCACACCCCACCCAAGGTAAGGCATGATTGGCACCCGGCACCTTGCGAAAATCGAGCGAACCAACTTACAACTCACATCCTCTATGTCTTGAATGGCAACAATAAGATCAAGAGGCCAACATTACTACTGTCACACTATGACTATGCTGTACATAGGAACTGTCTGCAAAGACTCAATGAACATGACTGAGGTATACAAGTCGCATTGTGGCCCCGACATACCCCCCGAACAAAATCATACATATATATATATATATATATAGACTATAGCTGTCCCAGAAGAAACGGAGCTCACCAATCACAACGGGTACCGAAGCCTACTATGGAAGAATCTTGTCTCGTCTATCTACACCTATGGGCATAAACGCAGCATCCACAAGAAGGGACGTCAGTACGAATAATGTACTGAGTATGTAAGGCATTAATAGTAACATATTAAGAGATACCAAACATGGAAAATAATATAATGAACGTATGAGGATAAGTAACATAAAAGGGATAAGCCTGTGCCTCTGAATGCCCTTTTAAGGCGAATGTCGTGCATGCTTAGCTTTTAAAAAAAGACTTTTCCATACATATCCATATATAATATCTGATCTGACCGTTAAGGCGTGGTAATATATATATACATATATATAGCATCGTACATGGTGTTATCTTACCCGGCCATATAGGCTCGGTGCTATCTTACCCGGCCCTTTCGGGACTCGGTGTTATTTTACCCGGCCCTTTTGGGACTCGGTGTTATCTTAACCGGCCCTTTCGGGACTCGGTGTTATCTTACCCGGCCCTTTCGGGACTCGATGTTATCCCCAGCTGATCAGTGGGATGCAACACATACATACATACATACATATACATACATATATATATACATAAATGAAATAAACATTATTATTAGCATTACCATTATCATCATATCAATCCTTGAAGGATCAACCATCGCAAGATGAAATCGATAATGTCACGGGAGTCTCGAGAATCAAGAACTTAGGTAGCACTGGAAATAGAATCGTTATCATCGCTATATCTCACCTCGAAGGAGCGAGCAATACGAGCACCATCAACAATAAGATGGCCATGGATTCATGGAATGGATCGATAATTTCATAATGCCCTCAAGTCATAGCTTCAGAGTTTCAAAAGAAGAGAATCATCATCATCGTCACAATCATCATAGAACATATTCCATTTATCATGATAAGAGGCCTTAAGAGTCATGAACTTCGAACTTTTGAAAACAAGGCAGTTATGAAAATATTTATGGAATCATAACATAGGAATCATGCCTTTGAAAAAAAAAAAAGGATGAGCCTTAACATACCTGATCGGTCTCCTATTAGCTACGCTTATTCGCCCAACCTTGCAAGTCTACATTTAAGAGGATTTACACTAACATTATCCTCTTTAGTAAACACTTGTTCCAAGTTTCAAATCAAACTATTTTATATTCTGCCAAAAATCGGGCAGCATCTCCCCTGTTTATATGCCTAGCCCGAATTCTCAATTCAACAACCAACAACAACAACAATACCAACATCAATAGCATTATTTCCAACACCAAAGTATTCCATAGAGCAGCCCACACGCTATTTTCCAGCTTCCATAACTAACCAACCAACCTGTTATACAATTATTTAACCATGCTATCTTCGTAAATAAGCCGGTATTAACATAAATAGGAAAAGATCCATACCTTTATCTACTATATATTCACTCCTCCACCTTGACCTTAATCCATAATGCCTTAATACACAATTTTGTAGTCGCAACTGTACGCCGTTCGGAGCGGGATTTGGGAATTATACCTGGTTTCGTGCTAAAAAGTTGATGATGGAAAGTTGGGGAATATTCTGGATGGTTAGAGAGAGTTTGGGGTGGTTTGGGACGAAAATGAGGGGGTCTCACCCTTTAAATAGCGGTCCAGGCTTCACTCGGACCAACTTTAAAATTCCTTCACGCGTTCGCGCCCTTTGGGCACATTCGTGCCTTTAATTTTTCCGGGACGCGCGTTCATTCAAGAAAAGGTCATAACTCTTGATCCCGTTATGGTATGAGGGCCCATGACCTATGGTTGGAAAGCTAATTCAATTATCTACAACTTTAAATTTTGGTATGTTTCCAAATTCCAAACGTATAATGGAGTTTTGGTCTCTTCAACTCAGATCATCCGAAAATGTTCCCTTAAATCGTCCTTTTGGAGGGCTTTTGCCCGTATTTGGCTTAAGGGTCCTTCTTAGGACTTTCTCAACTTCTCATGTAATACTCATATATCTCTTCATATGTCCTTTATAAAACTCCCAACATGTGGGCCCCACTTGGCTTACAGTAACGAGGGCTTTTCGTCAAGTGACATATGAACTGATTTACCTCATATGGTCTCCACATACCATATATACATATTATTACACTCTTATAATATAAACTTTATCCTTAATCCTCACATAAATTTACTCTTTCGTGCCCATACTAAGCTGTCTACGACCATGGCATTTAAATTTCCCAGGATGTAACATCCTTCCCCCTTAGGGAACATTCGTCCTCGAATGTTGCGTATTTCCAACCCACGACATCATCTTTGATTCTTTAGAACAGTTATTCTCCCTTTAGGGTCCAATTACTAGTTGCTTAAACTGTAACTTGGGTCAGTCTCTTCTCATTCTTCCTTAACTCTTTTATTGCCTTAAGTCAACTTCCTTCACTTCTTTGCCCTCATGTACATGATCAGAATTTAACTAGTATCTCGGTCTCGCTCAGTCTCCATTATTGTAGCCTTGACTTTTCGTGCCGTAACTATTCATCGTCCTATAAGTATTCTCTTTTTCTCGCTCCTTGTTTCCCTGTTGGTGGGCAACTACCTTTCTCATATACAGCGCCCTATTTGCGTTTATCTCTTCGGTACCATCTCGGGCTATCTCTTTTTTTTCTTTTTGTTTTTACACGCGCTATACTAACTCCTTGTAGCTCATTAGTCCGTTCTTCTGATTCTTCGCATCCTCGTTCCAACCTCTCTCATCCTGATACCCCAAATGTCAATCCAACATTACTTTGTCGTTAGTGAGCATAATGGCTATGTTCCTTAAATTATTCCTCCCTGTTTCTTTCCAAGACCATTTATATCAATATCCGAGGTATGTATATACATAATAGTTCTTCACCCTTTATTATCCTTCACAGTACAGTTACACTTATGGCAACTTATATTCCAAGTTCAACTAATTTCATAGCTCACAACATCTTTGAGCTCCTGCTACAACTTTTTCTTTACTTTCTTCCCTTACATCTATAAATACAATCCCCAGAAGCATAGGACTATAGCAAATTTTCTAGTACGACTCTCTTGCAATGCAAGTATATTTATCTTCGATTTTCTTGTATCGGCGATCATTTCGTCAGTCGTTATTCCTTGTTGACTTTCCGGTGTGAGCTTCTTGCAACTGTAGTTGGGCATAGCTTCACGTTGACGGTTCATATAACTTCATAGCATATGATCTCATGTTTCGTATAATTAGTAATCCATGAAATGTTTTCTAATATCCGGTGAACTCTTTTATTTCCATTCATAAGAGCAGCGTTCTCTTAAGGTGTCTTCCATACTTTCTTCCTATGTCCACCTCACAGTACACTTATTGTCAACTTGTTTCTACTTTTTTCTGATACCTTCCTGGCATGCCAATACTCCTCGAGCTAATAAATTTCTTCTTTTGGAGCTTGAGAGCATCCCAGTTCTTTTCAAGTCTAATATGCTCTTCCCCTCTTAAGGAGGTCCTTCTATACCAATAACCTTCCGAGTATCCAGCGTCTTCACTACTTATCTGCCATCCTTCATGATCTTCTCAAGGCCGGGTTTTTTTCATCGTATGGTCTGACTTATCTATCTTTTTGCTAGTTACACTCTCGTATTCAATTGGAATACTTATAAGGGTTAGATCCAATTCCGATGCCCTCTTTTCCATCTTTTCACACCTCTGTCTTTTATGACTAACGGTTCCTGGACCCACAAGTTAATGGGGACATTGAGATTCACCACGTCATTTATGAAGTCTTCGATTATACCTTACTCCTCGTCTCTCTTCCCGACTTTGCTTATAACATATCTAAAACTTGTTACCCTGAGTTCTTCTTTCATTTATGTCTATATCATTATTCTTTTGTCAATATTTCCATACCCTTCCATCCATTACTAGTCCTTTCGCCCGTTTAACTCACTTGTTTATAATTCTTCTTAACTACGCGTTTGTGTTGCAGCTGTGCATCCAAGTTTTTTTTAGTGTCCTGCTACTTCTTGCTCTTAGCACGGAATTCTTACAATGTACACTCTCTCTATCCTCATTCATTGAGCCTTCAACCGTCTTTCTGATGTCACGACCAGGTTGTCCTCCATGCACGTTCCTCACATCACACTCTATTTCCTTTATTATCGAATCTCTCGGTCTTTACAGGAATTCTTGCCTCATGTCATTAATTTTCTATTCATATGTGTCGCCCCATCATCCTCGTTCTTATCTCGGTGATTGATCGATTTCCTACCGCCAACTCGTTAACATATCTTGTGTACCCCCGTGGTTGAAGGTTTCCAAGCATTTTTATTCCTAGATGCTATCCTCTTTCTTCAATCCCCATTAGTATACCTTCGCTACTTTCACCCTTAACCTTTCGAGTTCTTTCCTCCTCGAGCGCCCTTCTCCTCTTGTTATTTACAGTATCGGCTCCGAAGTTCGTGAAATATTCCTTTAAACGTGCAAATCCATCTTATTCTTAAGTCATCTTTTAGAAAAGCTTCCTCATGTTTCTTACATTTTTTTTCCACATTTTTGGTCTCTTTACCTTCCATATACTCACTTTCTTGGTTTACCGGATGTCATCACATTAGAACTTTCTAAACCTAGCCTGCAGTGAAAGTAACATCAGCTTACCTGGTAACGTTTGTCACTTGAACGCTACTACTCTGTTCGATCAATATCTTCAATATACCGCAACGTCAGTTGCTGGGTTACACCTACCCGTTGGTACAACCACATATGGGATATCACACGCATTCATATATATATATATATATATATATATATATATTCTAATGCCTCGCTTACAAAGTATTTCCAAATGCTACTTAAACCCATCCTAGTTCTACAAACTCGTGATGCACCTTCTTTCTCTTCACCGGTCTAGTCCGCCTCATCCTACGCGACCTCTTACGGTCTCCAACCACTCTGCATGCTCCAATTTCCATTAGGCTACTCTAGCCTCTCATTCGTCCCTTATGTCTAAATTTATAGAACTTTTAGTACGCTTCCCAGGGGGTCACCCATCCTAATATTTCTCTTACCCCAGCATGTTTAACCTTGAAACTCTGACGGAATCCGGTGCGTTAATGCTGGTATGATCGCATCCACCTCACCGAATGACCTTCATCACATAATCTGGAGCAAGTTGAAGTCTTAACAGATTTCCAAATGCTCTCGTAATGCCTCTCCCTCCAAATTAGAATGGATCTCTTACTCTTTCGACTACACAATTTCCATTTTGGCCTTTTCAATCCTCAATATTCACCTTTTACCTATGAGTACGTCTACCTTCCATCCTAGATTTCCATACTCCCAATGGTGGCGAAAATACCTTGGTCGCCGTTACTTGTAAATGCTTAGTTATCAGCCCCTTTTGATTTTTGCTCGCCGCTGTTAAGTACTAGTCTACAGCAATTACACATACATAGAGAATTCCAATAAAGGCTCATATACCTGTAGTTGATCGGTCTCTAGTCTGATCTGGTGGACTATAAGGTGAAGTGTGCTCCTCGTCATCGTCTATCCATCATCTGCTCGTCCGGCCTTCATCATCTCTCTCTATCCGAGCCCGAAGGATATAGATAACTGTGTAACTCTGGTTTACCGACCGCCAGGATGTAGGCTAGAGTAATCCGTAACACTCACCGGGGAGGCCGGTCCGACGTAGTGCTCTACCATAGGTGCAAACTGCACGGCCTCGGGAATCTCCTTCTCCGGTGTCCCAGACGAATACTCGGACGGATCTGCGTCATAACTGCCCTCAGGGGGGTCCTCCTCCCTGGAAGTCAAAAACTCTAGAGGAATCGTTGCTGGGACCTCCGAAGGATCAGTCTCAATGTGTCATGACCCAACCCCGTAGGCCGTGACTAGTGCCCGAGCTGGAAACTCGTATACACCTGATAACTATAATCGTCCACACTAGCATAATAAAGAACTTATATATAGAAAGTCATGATGTCGTCTCAAAACTCGTCGCATATATATACATATCACAAGCAACTCCGTCTCCTGAGGAGTTACAACTTTTGACAGATAACATCGCACATAAGCCGGCAAGGCTATATAATACGCGGGAACGCCCCAACTATATATACGCAAGTCGACAAGGCTTCCATTACATACAACATCCCAAAACATATATATACATACGGTAGCCGACAAGGCCGCCACTACGAACGGGAACGTCCCAAAGCATAAATCATACTAATAATAACCGAACAAGAACCATACACACAACCCACACATATGTCTACGTACCTCTAAGAGTAACAATAGTAACATATGACGGATGTGGCCCCGCTCGTACCCCGGATAACATATATGTATATATCACAGAGCCCATGCCAAAAGTCTAGGCTCCGAAAAACGGAACACCGTAAGTCAACCGAACGTAAATCCTAAGCCGGCGGATCACCAAAGCAAGAATTTGTAGCCGCGGCACGAAACGCCACTTCGAAGTGCGGGGGTCGTGAATATACCGAGTATATAAAGCATGAAATATAGTAAACAGGATTATAACTGAAATAAGAAGTACAGAAAACGAGTACAATCACCAGAATACCTAAATGCTTACTTTTGAAACACAAATCATGCATGTTAATATCATATATCATATCCTACTTCATTATAGACTCCTTCAATATGATCGCCACCAATTGCCTCTTTGGCGCCATAACACAAAGATACTCAAGATACACAACATAACTCCGTATCACGGCATAACTTCGTATCACAGCATAGCTCCATATCACAGCATAGCTCCGTATCACAGCATAGCACCATAATATGTATATACTGCATCCGGCCTTCTCTAGCGAGGGACCCTGGAAAGATGTAATAACAAAGATGACGAGCAGAAGTGAATAACCATATGTATATAAATCATCTTTTGAGACTCAATAGATAAGTTGACTAACCAACGCTCGAGTATCAAATGATAGTCATATTAAGGAAAGTTTCAGAGAAACATAGATATGTATCAAATCAATACGAGCAGCCTTATGAAAGTTAAGGACATTACTTATTACAATCCTTTAGGAATAGAACCTTTATATATCATTTACTATCCAAATTAAGTAAAAACTCGAGGGCGTAGCTCGACTTACATTGAGAATTCTAATATCAAGAAGTGAATAAGAATCATAAACATGCCTCTAACTTATGAATAGAGTTACCCCAAAGCTCATATCGTATCTTACTTACATCTAGGACATGCCAAAAGAAAGAAGGATAGGCTTTTTATATACCTTTAGCGTTTACTCGCAACATAACACGTATACGCTGCCCAATAGTACTTCAACCTATATTAAGACGTCAAGAACTACGGTAAGCTATACGGGAGATTCAAAACGTATTCCAATATTAGTAACTCCTTTCTAGATAATTAGACGATGTTTCCTTTACATTCAAACCAACCGCATATAACCAAGTCGTATCACTAATCATACATTCAAGTATCAACCCGAGACTATTCAAACATGATTCGAGAACACTCCGGACGGCCCTCATAACATTCCAAACAACCCACATTCACAACATTTGATAACAACCCACATACGACTACAACATATTCAAGTTATCCTTAATGATCCATAGTCTTAACATTTTCGCAAACGTCTTCTAAAAAAAAT
>NW_026714304.1:0-26845 GCF_029784015.1 Lycium ferocissimum
CCTTTTCTCCGATTATATGTCACAATAAGAGAGAATCGAAGGCACGCGTATTATAACACAACAATTCAGTAACAAATCTAATCACAATAACGGAAGCAAATGTGCCACCATCAACAACAATCAACCTAATAGAAATCCATCCCGAATCACCACAAGATGAATACAACTACACCTTATATTTCAGTACATAAAGTAATGGCGACGAGCCCACAAAATCAGAAGTTATACTAACCTAGCTAATATCCAACCAAAACACCATGTCTGAAGACTAATCATTCTTTCTCCCATCAATTCTACACAATACATACATTTCGCTAATCAAAGTCTCAGTAAAGTAAGTCATAACTTACCTCGAATGTAGAACAAGAGCCACGAACTACCCTACATGAGCCTTCTATTTCCAAAGCGCCTTATAACGGTCAAAGTCTAACAATATGATGCTAAGTAAGCAACAAACCATGTATTCAAATAAGAACAACAATTTGGGGAGGAAGACCCAATTACTTCTACCCTATTCAATTGGGTGAACTATCCCTTATTGGTGAATTCATCATAATTTCTATCTCTACAATCATACAATTCCAATTCATGGTTTTTCTAATCAATTTTACCCTTTTAAACAGATTTTAGGCCAAAGTTTCCATTTTTATTAGAACCCTAAGTCTCAACATGAAATTACAACCATAAGTAATCAAATTCCCTTCCTAGAAAGGTTTAATCTATACTCCTAGATGATTAATCAACAACAAAATCAATAACCCATCAATTATTTAAGGGTTTACTAATTCTAGGGTTCTAGGATTTTCAGCCACCATTGATGGACCTTAAACTAATCATGAAACTTGAAGAAGAAAGGAAAAGGAACAAATAAAGGTGGGGACTTACCCTCCACGATGCTTTCACCAATGAACGGAATGAAGTTTGCCTCTTTCTCTCTTGAAAACTGACTTTGGGGTCTTGTGGGTCATTGTTCTGAGTTGGAATATAAAAATAGGGTTTTCTGCCCCCAGCAGTCGATGTGGCGGTCACCATGTCCGTGATCCGCCATGGCGGCCCAACTGCTATAGCGGACCCGTTTTGGGAACAAATTCATACAAAAAAGGTCATAACATACTGTGGTGAGGCGAAACATGACAATTCTTTTTGCTATAGCTTTGTAATTATGATACGTATCTAATAGTTCAATCCTAACACAAAACAAAGGCCATTTGATCAATATGGAGCCCTTTCTAGCCAAGGACCTACGGCGAAAACATTGAATACGAGCGCGACAAAAACCCAAATACATTTGAAACTCTTTGGAACCTCACCAAAACTTGTGGACAAGTTCAAAATTATCATATTAACTTGATGAAACTTCCGAAACGTTGACACGGGGTCATCCTAACCCAACATTGACCGTGGTCAACTCTAACTCGTTAACTTAACTAGCTTCTCCATCAATTACTAAATTTACACTCGAACCTTGCGGGAACCAAACCAATGATTTCGTTAGGTCATAGATTATACTAACGGGACTAAGGGGAAAGGTCAACTGTCACGACCCAACCCGCCATGACTGGCACCCACACTAACTCCTAGTGGGTTAGTAATAACCAACACATAAGCCATCTATTCATTCAAGTCCGTTTTTGTATTAACCAAAATTAATCGGTTATTACTCATTCAAGCATAAGATAATCAAAATAATTCATGCCATAAAAATACTAAAGTAAATGCGGAAGTTCTAACTATTACAAAATTCCGAAAATACGAAAGTCATCGTACAAGGACTCCAATCTAAAGCATGTCTAAGGAATGAAATCGTAACAATTAACCATAATGTCCAAAATATATCCCGAGGAAGATTGTTATATCCTGTATTTCGTACATTGGTACAATCCGGGTTAACTACGATAAGTTAGGGACAAAATCATTCCAGGATATGAAGTCGGGACGTTTGACCTTCGATTTTGTTTTGAGACCTAATTTGTTCATGAATTTGTTGGCATGGAACATTTGGGAAAATTTGGGACCAAAATTGGAATAAGTGAAAGTTGAAATTATTGAATTTTGGCCATATTGGCCATGTGGTGTGAGATGGTCCCACACATTTTGTGGCCAAATTAAATTGGTCCAACCCATGTGTGGGCCATGGACACTTGTGTAACATATAAGGGCACAAAAGATGACTCTAAGTCATCTTTCCTCATTCCATTCACTTAGAAAAAAAAAAAATAGAAGTTGAAGAACAACAAGCACACCCTCGGCCAAAGAGTGGGGAAAATCAAGTCCAAAACAAGCCATCCCAAAAATATTTTGATGCAAATCCACTAATCAAGAGGTCCCTAAGTAGCGTGGAAGTGTTGTTTGGGTCATCCAACCATCCGTTTTAGATCACAAACCCTAGCCTAGTGTGGAGTTGAAGAAGAAAGGTGAGATTTTTAATTATGTTTTATGTGTTATAAATGTTGTGTGCATGTCGTAGTATGTTAAAAATGGAGGAAATTCATGGAAATATGGCGTATTTGGAGTTGAGTCGTGTGTATGGTGTATGGCCGTGTGTGTGTGTGTGTGTGTTGTGTTGTGTTGACGTAATGAATTAAAGTCTAGTTAGCATGTTTTGATTATTGTAGAGTGAGAAACGGATGAGAATCATCAATATGTAGTGGGAGGTGTTGGCGAATGTAGGCCATTTGTGTGACAAGAAATGAATTAATGTTAATTAGTATTTTGATTGTTGTCGTTATGGATTCTATGGTGAAAGTGAAGATTTTGATGACTCAAAATGATATTGTAAGTGTTGCGGGCTGATTTGGAGGCTATGGCACATTTGATGTAATTTATATATTTATGAGAATAATGTTGTTAGAATGTGGATTATTGGTACAAATCGATTCGGAAGTTAGAAATGTATTATGGATGTAGTCTCGGGTTTGGGCAAGTTTTCGGGTAAGTTGAGAGTATTTGATGATTGTTGGAAACATTGTATGAATTGTTTAAGATGTCTTGAATATTGTTGATACGGGTTCGGTTAGTATTTGAATGTATAAGTGTTAATGTTGGCTTGAATGTAAGCATTGAATTGAATAGTATTGAAGGTTGTTAAATGATGTAAAAGGGTTATTTATGTTATATTGCTTTTTCGGATTGGTTATTGATGTTGCTAGGTTGGTTGTTGGTGTTGTGTTGTTGATTTGGCGGGTTAAATTCTCGGGGTTGGTCTATTACGGGGGGGGGAAATGCCGCCCAAATTTTCGTAGAATTATGTGTTAGTTTGGAAATGAACTCTTAAATACTTATAGTTGACATTGGCATTTATTGATGTTATGTAGACCTCGTGGAGTCCGAGACATAGGTTGGAGTTTGGATTAGCTTGGAGAGCGTACGAGGTATGCGAAGCTTGGCCCTTCCTTCTTTGGCATGCCTTAGTCGTAAATAGTTATGACACGAGCCTCGAGGAAATTCTACTCTCGCGATCCGACCATGTCTATGATTCTTATTTGTTTCTTTGTCTTCGTATGCTTGATATGATGAAATATTGGCCCTTATGTCTTTTGTATGACTAAGTTTCAAATGTTGCATAAAAGTTTAGTTTTTAAAGAGTTTTGTTCCTAAAGGATTCCGAAAACTACGAAAGTCCGTAACTTTCTGCCGACGGAACCGGATCACTTCGATATGCTCAAAAATGATTCCACGACGTATGATGACTATGTTTTCCATAGGCGGTCCGGCCCGGTCGACACCCCTCCGTGGGCCCCGCGACTTTCCTTATGTACTTTTGACGATTTTTGAAAGGATATGATACGATTATTATTCCGATTTCAAGAACGATCAGTTTACTTATCTTTTGAGTTTGCAATAATGATTCGATAACATATGATGACCATGATTTTCGTAGGCGGGTCCGAATTGAGTGGACGCCGTCCGTGGAGTCCCGCGATCTTCTTTCGTATAATTTCCGACGACTTTTTGAAAGAATTCGATACGACTATCTTCCCGACCCCGTGTATGATTACTTATTTGTCCGTTGAGTCCGAAATAAGGATTTTTTTATGTATGTGATTTTGATACGTAACTACGGTTTCTAAAGTGTCTTACTTGATATGTTCCCGAGTGACGTTCGGGAGAAAACTCCGATTTGACTCGTTATTTAGCCTTATAAACGATGGTTCGTTTCTAACCTACCAAGTCTTTGAAAATGTTTTAAACGTATTTGGCTACTTATGATCTCGCTCGTGCATTCGTTGTTACATTTTTCGCCGAGTCCCGGCCGTATGTACGTGACGTCGCGCCGGATTCGACCGTGTACGTGACGTGGATGTTGCCGCTGATTCTCGGCCAGATACGTGATGTTGCCGCCGGATTCTTCGACCGCGGTATGTGTATGTGTGATATTGACCGCCGGGTACTTGACCGCGGTATGTATATGTGATTTCGACGACCGGGATTATGATCGGTTAATGTCAACTCATATAAAATGTTTGATTGTCCGTATATACGAGATGTAGACGCTTTACAAAAGAAATGAAATGCATTTTGGCATCCGGATATGCACTTACTTTTCTCGTATTTCTATTTCGATTATGGACTCGTATTTGCCATCGTATTTTTCTCGCCTTGCATACTCGCACACATTTCGCATCGACCCCTTTTCTTGGGGCCGCGTTTCATGCCCGCAGTACATGTATGTACAAGCCGGTGATCCGCCGCCCAGGACACCTATCAGCCGTCGGAGAGCTCCCTTTATTCCCGAGCCACATTTTGGTATATATTCTCCCGTTGTATATGTATTTGTGTATTCGTGGGCACGGCGGGCCCCGTCCCGTCATATGACTCGTTGATCCGTATTAGAGGTCCGTAGACATAGATGCGGGTTATGCGTGCCGCCCTTATATTGATGTGTGTGTGTGTCAGCCGTGTTCGGGGCGGCCCATCCGCCGTGCGGGCACCTTTATCCGTCGCGTGTATGTATGTTTGTCACGTTATGTATATTATGACAGCCTTGCCGCTTCTCGATATATATATGCTTCGTATGTGTCCGGGAGCCACGTCTATTTGTACATCGCGTACGAGTCGTCCGTATGCCGAATCGGTTAGCGAAGGCAGCCGGGTGCCTCCGCCGGCACTAGTCACTACTACTGGCCGGGTCGTGGACAAACTTAACTAGTTTCTCCATCAATGACTCAGTTACACTCGAACCTTGCGGCAACCAACCCAGTGACTTCATTAAGTCATAGATCATACTAACGGGACTTGGGAAAAGGGTCAAAGAAAACATAAGGTGAAGAGATAAGTTGTAACTAATAACCTCTTAAGGCGGAATCACCTTTAACTCTTATATTAGAACAACATCATATCATATATACATAGATAAACTGCCCGACCATATAGGTACGGGTGATCATCATTAGCCCGAGTCCGGGCCTCCCGCGTCCGGGACCATTCATGCCGCCCAAGCGGTTTTGTATTGATCAACAGTACGGTGTAATTATATATAATACCGATTACGCCCACCATAGTGGTGTCTGCCTGGCCAACTAGGCCCGTTGTAACCATTATAAGCAGCCCACTAAGCCCACCGTAATGGTGTCTGCCCGGCCAACTAGGTCCGGTGTAATCGTACACATACATAACATAAAGCATGCATGACAACCCAAGTAAAAGCTACAACTCTATCGGAGTGACATAAGGTCGGTAACCTCCGATTATATTAAGGAACAATCTTCGTCGCTATGTCTCACCTTGAAGGAACTAATATCATAAGGTTAGACTATAACTGTTACACCTTGAAGGAACTAATATCATGATGGTCCTAATTGAGATTTCAAAGATACTCGAAGCGAGGGAAGAAAGTTGCCAAGAAAGGAAAGGTATACGTTAGGTATCGAAAGAGATTTACGAGTATCGAATTAATGATGGCTTAATGATGTTTTGGAGAAGAGTTATAATGTCCCTTAGATTGTTATTGAGGTGTTAAACAAGTGTCAAGAAGGTTCCATAAGGATTGGAGGTCGAACGAGTCGACGAGAACGAATCCCGAAAAGCTGGGCAACATACGGTCCAACATACTGGCCGTATAAAACATACTGGCCGTATGTCTGGCCGTATGTTCTGCCCAGAATGAGGACCTTCACTGGACCAAACATACGGTCCAGACATACGGTCAGTATAAAAGATACGGACCGTATGTTGGTCCGTATGTCCGAGTCGGGCCAGATTTTTAAAATGATATAAGGACCCCAAGTTCATTTGTTTCATTTCATTTTCACCTCACACTTCAAGAATCCTCTAGAACTCTCTCCACTCTTCATCCACAAGAACCCAAGAGAAATCTATGATCAACTTCATCAAACCAACAAAATCAAGTGTATGAAACTCATTGAAGTTCATCCAAGCCAAGAAATTCCAATGGAAGTGAACTAGGGTTTTGGTGCAAGAAGAGTATTTCAACTCAAGGCTTATTCCTACACTATCTAAGGTAAGTTTTATGATCTTTTCATGTTGTTTAAGGTAATGAGAGGTTGAAAGACTTAGATTATGGAAGGAGATAGGAAATGGTCACAAAGATAGGAATAATGAGATTTTGAGTAAAGTTTGGAATGAGTCATAAACATTGATATGTTGTGATTATAAGTAGGCTATAAGTGACATTTAGAATATGGGATAAGTATTATATATGAGAAAACGCAATAGTGAACTATGACCATGATTATGGAGAAATTGAAGTGAAATTGTGAAATGTGGATAATGTAGATGAATGATGATTGTTGCTTATAATATTGTGAATGTTGTTATGGATGTTTGGGAGTTGATATGTGACGTGAGGAAAGTTGTATAAACAAAGGAAATGCTGCCCGATTTTCTCTAGCTTTAGTAAGCACGTTCTTATAATCGATTAGTTAATGTTAATACGAACTTTCTTGAAGGTAGAAACGCGAGCATCGAAGGAGAACAATCAAGCGATAGAATTATTAAACGAAAGAGGTATGTAAGGCTAATCCTTTCCTTCTATGGCATGACTCCTATGGCATGAATCTTCCCATTTTTCCATGATCTTTCTACATAACAGAAATTATGAGCCTATTGTCACACCCCAATTTCCGATAGGGCATGATGGGCACCCGACCCCTTACTTAGGGCCGAGCGAACCCGCTAATCCTCGTGATACTAATAATCTTCTATCGAACTCTTAAATCATGAAACAAATGCATAATGTAAGCTTAAAATAAAAACACGCTTTTCGTCCTTCTCTCAAATCAAGTAAAATCTGTAATCATATGAAATCGTAACATAATGCACAAAGATACATCGCTTGACAGAGCCGCTACAAGACCGACATGTTATATACGTGACTCCGTCCGCAAAGTCTCTAACATAACTCAAGCTACCATCACATAGATACTCCGACTCAAGAAGCTCCTGAGGAATCGGAGCTCGCAATCCACTGAACATCTTCTACTAGTATCCTTTACTCATCCGTATACACCGCGTGGCATGAAACGCCCGAAGCGGGGCCGCACGGAATATGTACTGAGTATGTAAAGCATGAAATACAGTAAACAGGATCATACTGAAATAAGGAGAATAGAAGATCATAAGGCTTGCCTTTGAAACATGAATCATGCGTATCAATATCATATCCAGCCCATTATGGGACTGAGTGACACAAGTAAATAATCATCATGTACATATGCATGTATAACGTGTCCCGGCCCTCTAGTGAGGGGCTCGGTAAATAAAATCATCATATGCATGTACATATAACATGCCCCGGCCCTCTAGTAAGGGATGTGGTAAATAAAATCATCATACATGTACATATAATGTGCCCCGGCCCTCTAGTGAGGGACGCGGTGAATGAAGTCATCATATGCCATCCTGGCCGCTTCCCCCATATCATCATATCATCATATCATATAACGTGCCCCGGCCCTCTAGTGAGGGACGCAGTGAATATCATCATATACATATAACGTGCCCCGGCCCTCTAGTGAGGGACGCGGTGAATAATGCAGTGGAATGTGCACGAATACATGCCTCGGCCCGGACGCAACCTGAAAGAAGTAACCGCCGCACGAGCAGAGTAGTGAGAAACCATATGCATATAAAATCATCTTTTGAGACTCAATGGATAAGTAAACAAATCAACGCTTGAGTATCCGAATAATAGTCACACTTAGGGCTCTTGAAATATCATTACAAAAATATGTCACATAACGTCTCAGGGATCATAAACATGTATCAAGCCAATCCGAGCCCGTCTATGAAAGTTACAGGCATTATTCATTATAGAATCATTTGCAAACCTATCAAAGTAATCCGAGACCGTATATGAATGTTAGGGACATTATACATTACAGAACACTTTAGGAATAAGAACTCTTTATGCATCATTCATTATCCAAACATACAAAAGACTCGAGGGCAATAGCTCGACTATATTAAGAGTGCGAATATCAAAAAGTGAATAAGAATCGTAGACATGCTCGGATCTTAAGAGTAGAGTTACCCCAAGGCCCGTATCGTATCACACTTACATCTAGGACATGCCAAAAGAAAGAAAGGATAAGCTTTACATACCTGGAAAACAAATTCTCGACTTTCGACCTATTTCCTGTCTTGCAATTCGCTTAAGAATTATTCGTAGCCTCGTAATCTACATATAGAACCACCCATAATATCGTTAGGATTATCGTCATACGCCTCGTCTTAAACACTTAATGAAAGTCCTTTTAAATTATGTCGAAATTAAAGATTTCACCGTTTATGCGTGCCTAGCCCGAAATTCCAATTCAACAACCAACAACATCAACAACAAAACCAATAGTAATAACATCATTTCCAACACCAACGTATGCCATAAAACAACCCACACGTTTTCTAAATTTCCCAACCAACCAACTTGGAATACGACTAATTAATAACTTTATTTCCGTAAAGAAGTCGAGATTAATACTAACAACATCAATAACAACATCCTCAACATCGTACAAGACAAATATATGTATTTTCATCAAAATTTCTCTTCAATCCTCAATCCATAACTCAACAACATCAACACAACACAACACACCATAACCACTATTCTTGAAATTATTCCTTAATTCATAGTGATAGAGAAAGATATTCAACAATTCATACCTTATTTTTATGAAGGTAGCAAATTCTTCACTATTTTCTTGTTCCCAAGCCACTCCAACATCACATGAAATTATATTCGCGACTACGCGTTGGCCGGACCTCGATTGATATTCCGTAGCTTGAAATTTTGCCCAAAATCTTCACTTTTATGTGAGATTAAGAGCCCTTTTGTGTGCTGAAAATTCTGGAACATTTTGGACCATTTTGATGTTGAAAATGAGATTTTTGGCTCTTTTTATAACGGTTAAGTCGGCATCGTAGCCATACAGTATCGTAGCGGTACTGTATGGCTGTTTTTGCGCGACGATGTTCAGTTTGTAACGTCTATAATTCTCTACTCCGATGTCCTATCGATGAACGGTTTATTGAATTACAAACTAGACTCGACGAACTTCATTTTAGGCTTTTGTTTCACCTTAAAAATTCAAATATACTAGGAGATATGCGCCTCCAAAATTGACTACCCAGCATTTCTCAAATTTTCGTCGAACTTATTTCTCTTCAATTTACTCGACCTCGAAATATTCTGAAACTCTACATATATGGTATTTGTCATTCATTATACTAATAATGGCCATGTTCTCGTGTTTCAAAATACTCTTTTCCGATTACGACTTACGAGGTCGTAACTCACCCTTTTTCTTCGTTGTTACGTACTTTCCATGGCTTGTGCCTTTCAAAATATCATGGGACATCTCCGACACTCCAATTCTACGATGAGGTACATGTCATACTTATGCTCTTGAAAACGCGGGGTATAACACCTATGACTCTAAGGAGCTACATATGTATAAGATAAACAAAAGAGATAAGACACGAGTATAATAATGGATGATGATGATGAGTTTAAGTCTAAAGAACCCTAAAGTGAGATATGATGCCCATGAAGTTAATGATTATAAGTATGGTTCCATTAATGCTTTTCTTGTGTACACTCACCTTAAAACGTTAGTCCCTTCAAGGTGAGATATGATGATTATGATTACTCCATAATGTAATCGGGGGTCCACGACCTCATGTCACCCCGACATCGCCATAGTTGCCTTCAATGTTCTAATATACTTTAATGATAGATGTATGGTAATGCTAAGGATGGTGCTGATTTCATTTATATATTTTTATGTATATGTATGTATGTATGCATAGCACTCCACTCCCAGGCACGGATAGCATCGAGTCCCGAAAGGGCGGAGTACGGATAGCATCGAGTCCCTAAGGCGCAGTACGGATACCATCAGGAGTCCGGAAGAGCCGAGTACGGATAGCATCGAGTCCCGAAAGTGGCCGAGTACAGATAGCATCGAGTCCCAAAAGGGCCGAGTACAAATACTATCGAGTCCCGGGAGGGCCGAGTATGGGTGATACCCAGCCTATATGGCCGGGTACATGGATGTACTGCACTGTAAGTTATTGCATATGTAAGCAAGTGGATGTAACAAGTGTATCTCTAGGAGAATAAAGGGGTAAGTACATATGACGAATGTTTAAAAAGTATTATGAGAAATGAACGGTTATTTTATCTTATGCTATTCCTCATGCTCTTATCATGTTATTATCCACGCCTTACATACTCAGTACATTGCTCGTACTGACGTCCATTTTCTTTGGACTCTATGTTCATACCCACAGGTAGACAGGGAGGTGACCCAGATTCGTAGGGGGTTCTAGCAGACTTTGATGGCACTCCATTGTTCCGGAGGTTCCATTGGTTTATTATTTTGTGTATATGTATATTTTGGGCACGATGGGGCCCCGTCCCGTCCATATGTCTAGTACTCTAGTAGAGGCTCGTAGATACGTATATGTGGGTAGTATGGTCTCACGATGTCCTTATCGTATGTATATTATTTTGGTAGCCAAAGGGCTTATGTATATAAAGGTAATTATGTTTTAAGGTGAAAAATGATTTTCCTATGATTTGAGTATAAGATTAATGAATGAACGCTTGATGTATACGATGGGTAAAGGTATGAGCGGTGCTCGGTAGTTAGCCCCGGGTACCCGTCATGGCCCCTAGTCGAAATCATAAAATAAGATCATCAAGCTCATAATAGCATCACCTCATAAGCTTCAGAATCTCTAGAAATATAATCATCATCATCATCATTATCATAGAACATATCTTATCTCTAGCTCATAATGAGCTCTTAAGAATCACGAACTTTCAACTTTTGGAATGTAAGAAGGTCATGGAAACATGTATAGAAAATTGTACTATAGGAGTCATGCCTTTTGGAAAGAAGGGGACAAGCCTTAATATACCTTTGCATCTCCTTAACGTCTAAACGTTCTCCTTCCAAGTTCACGACTCTACATTCAAGAGAATTCGTACCAGGTTAGACCATTGGAAACATACTTAAGTTCGAACTAAAGCAACTAAGAGCAAACGAAAGTTGGGCAACATTTCCTTTGTTTCGACAATTTTCTTCATTTAATAAACAACTCCCAAATATCAATAGCAACACCACAGTACCATAACCAATAGACATCTTCAAGTTATGCATTGTTCAATTCTCAAACTCCCTTTCAAAGTCATCCATAACCATAACTACAACACGACACCATATTCATTTTCATATAATACTTCCTCAATGTCATTAGTATCACTCACAAGAAGATTATACTCATGGTATACCTTAATTATGACTCAATTTAATTCACTGCTCAAGAATACCATTAAATCCATATTTGAGCTTCATATTCTACTTCCTTCTCTCATTCAAGTATTCAACAACCAAATACTCTTAATAACATCAAATAGATGTAAAACATCACCTTTGATTATGTAACTTTGGATGAATATACTTCCCTTGAGAGAAACCCCAACTTCATGAATGCCAAAGAAAATCTTGACTTTTACAAACCCTAGTGAGCTTCTCCACACTTGGTTCTCTTGGTTCTTAGTATTTACTCTTTGATTTCTCTTGGGTTTGTGTTAATATGATGGGAAGAATGTTCTAGAGCTCTCAAGAGTTGTGGACAATATGCGAGAAATTCTGATCCTACTTGGTTATACGGACACTTATATGGTCTATATTATCACGACCCGACTAGGGGGCCATGACGGGTACCGGGGGCTGACTACAGAGCACCACTCATTACGCTAATCATCATACCCATCTTGGACACACATCATCTCCAAGGCAATACATATATATACATAAGCCCTCACGGCTGGAAAAATGATATACCAAAAATATACATTGATGTATCTATGAGACAACTACAACCCCCGCATACGTACCTACGAGCCTCTACTAGAGTGCTAAGACATAAAGATAGGACAGGGCCCCGTCATGCACAAATATGTACACAAAAAAATGTATCAAAAAATGGCACCTCCGGAGTAGTAGAGTGCTCCTGTAAATCTGCTCAGTAGCTCCTAAGAATTTGGGCCGCCTCCCTGCCTACCTGTAGGCATGAACACAGCGTCCAAAAAGAAAGGACTTTAGTACGAACAATGTACTGAGTATGTAAGGCATATGAAATAACATGATAAGGAAATATAGAAAACATAAGGAGAAAGTATAACTACAACTGCTTGCCTCTTGAGGCGGAATCATGCATGATCCTTCTTATCTTTAAAAAAAAATCACACATACATACATAAGCTGTCCAAATCAATAACATCACTAGCCCACGTCTGGGCCTCCCGCTTCCGGGGTAAACATCTCAAGCCGCCCACTAGTGGTGCCTGCCCATGACATCTAGTCATGGTGTATATGTCGCCCGCCTTAGCAGTGTCTGCCCGACCATGTAGGCACGGTGAAATCTCATCATTTTATACTTATCATAAAGCATGCATAAGAACTCGAGTGAAAGCTACAACTCTATCGAGGTGACGTAAGGTCGAGAACCCCCGATTCCATTATGGAGTAGTCATGATCATCATGTCTCACCTTGAAGGAACTAGCATTATAAGGTGAGCCTAACAACAATGAATAACATCAAGGAATCATATAAGGATCATTAGCTTCATAAGACTATCATATCATAAGCTTTAGAGTCTCTAGACTTAGATTCACCATCATCATTGCCATATTCATAACACATATCTTATCTTTATCTCATGAGAAGCTCTTGATAGCCATAGACTTATAGTTTACGGAATATAAGAGAGTTAAGGAAAGATAAAGGAAGTCATATTATAAGGATCATGCCATAGAAAAAGAAGGGACCAGCCTTACATACCTTTACGTCACTCTAGCTTTATCGACTAATTGCTCCCCTCCAATACTCACAATTCTACATTCAAGAGAATTTGTACTAAGATTAGATAACCGAAAACATACTTGAAGCTAAACAAAGGCGACTAAGGGCTAACGAAAATTGGGCAGCACTTCCTTCATTTCTATAACTTTCTCCATATAATAACCAACTTCCAAACATCAATAACAACACTACAATATCATAATCAATGATCTTCACCGAGCTATACATCATTCGGTTCTCACAATTCTATTTCAAAATCATCCATAACCATAGCTATAATATAACACCATATTCATCCTCATATAATACTTCTTTAACATCATCTATATCATTTATAACAAGATTATACTAACATGTCAAGAACTATGATTCAAGTCAAGTTACTATTCAAGAATACCATTATTCCCATATTTGAACTCCATATTCTACTTTTCTTCCTCAATCCAAGACTTTAACCATTAAATATTCTTAACAACATGGAATGATCATAAAACTCACCTTTGATTATGTAGGAATGGGCTTTGTATGGAAATACTTCATTTGGAGAAAACCCTAACTTCAATTCCAAGGAAATTTCTAGCTTCCATGAACCCTTATTAGCCTCTTTGCACTTGATTCCACTAATTATTGGTGTTTGATCTTGGATTCACCTTGAGTTTATGTTAATGAAATGTATGGAACCTTCTAGGGGTCATGAAAGAAGTGGAGAAGATGTGAAATGGAAAATTAGAAGTGGGAACTTATATTTATACTTGGAAAATAACTCAGCCCGATGGGATTATATGGACCCTTATACGGTTTGTATAATATTATACGATCCGTATAAGTGACCGTCTTCCACCATCAGGGATTTTCCCTTTCTGTAAGGTTATACAGACCGTACAAAGTTATACGGATCCTTATACGGACTGTATAAGTGATCGTATAACTCCATTTTTTCGAAGTTAACCTCGTCATTTCGTTTGATCTCCAATCCTTATAGAACCTTCCTAACACCTATTTAACACTTTATTGACAATCTAAATATCCTCATAACTCTTCTCCAAGGCATTACCAATCACTCCTTAACTTGGTAGTTGCAAGATCTTCCCGAAACACCACTTATATCTCACCTTCCTTTGGCGAACTTAGTCTCACTAATTCATATCATTTCAAAGTCTTATCGTATGCACTTTTGGGCCACCAAATACCCTTCTTATAATCATAAGGGCCTCATGTTCACCTTAAGCTTGTGTTAGTCTATTTACCGCACAACGACATGAAATTTTTGAGGTGTAACACGTATAATTTATACGGTCTGTATAAGTGACCGTATAATACCACCATGGGTTGACCCTTCTCTGGACAGGTTATACGTACCCTTATATGGACCGTATAAGTGGTCGTGTAACTCAATTTTTCTGAAATTATTCTCATCGATTCGTTCGATCTCCAATCTTTACAGAACCTTCTTGGCACTTGTCTAACACTTCATTAAATATCTAAGGAGCCATATAGCTCTCCTCAAGACATTGCTAAATAATCTTTAACTCGATAGTTGTGAAACCTTCCCAAACACAATTTATACCTCACTTCCTTCGACGAACTTAGTTTCACCGATTCATATGACTTAAAAAAATTTAGTACGCACTTTAAGCCTATAAAATACTCTACTTAACTTCATAAGGACTTGTGTTCACCTTAAGCTGGTATAAGTCTATTCACAACACAACAATTCAAAATTTTGAGATGTAACAATAGTTGTTGATGTTGTTGTTGTAGCCCTATGAAGCTATATATTTTGGGCTGCTGTGATAGGATGGTAGTGCCAAATTACAAGGGAAGTTCTAGCAAATTTTTTATAGAATCCCTAAGAATCTAAAATTCGAGGACAAATGTTCCTAAGGGGGGAAGAATGTTGCATCTCGGAGATTTCGGATTTGTTGCATTGTAAGTGGACTAACGCGAGCTTAAGATGAACATGAAGTACTTATCAAATTAAGGAGAGTATTTGATATCTTTAGGTGTGTACCATA
Source organism: Lycium ferocissimum (assembly GCF_029784015.1). Classification (NCBI taxonomy): domain Eukaryota; kingdom Viridiplantae; phylum Streptophyta; class Magnoliopsida; order Solanales; family Solanaceae; genus Lycium; species Lycium ferocissimum. The sequence continues at coordinate 15,351 of NW_026714304.1, forward strand.
AGATTTTGAAGTCATATGAATCGGTGGGACTAAGTTCGTCAAAGGAAGTGAAACGCAAGTTATGTTTGAGAAGGTTTCGTAACAATTGAGCTAATAATTATTTAGTAATGTCTTGAGGAGGAGCTATAGGGATTTTTAGGTGGTTAATGAAGTGTTATATAAGTGTCCATAAGGCTCCATAAGGATTGGAGGTTGAGCGAATGGACGAGAGAAAGTTTTGGAATGATGTGGGTTGTACGGCCACTTATACGGACCGTATAACTTATACGGCCTGTATAATGGTAAGTATAACTATTCTAGAGAAGGGAAACCATTCCAGAGAAGGGCAACCATTCTAGAGAAGGGTAATCCCATGGTGGGATTATATGGTCCATTTATGCAAACCGTATAAATGGCCGTATAATCGGGTCGGGCCAGAATTTTCTTTTCATATACATGGACGACCCTTTGCTTCTTTTTCATTTTCCACTTTCCACAAACTCCTCAAAGCTCAAAAACCCTTCGCCAAGAATATTCCACTCAAACCCAAGAGAAATCAAAGATCAAATAGCAAGAATCAAGATATTCATGTGTTGGAAGACTCGCACTAGGTTGGTAGACTCCAAGAATTTCTTTGGTATTGAAGCTAGGGTTTTCATACAAATTGGTAACTTGATCCAAAGCTCATTCTTATGAGATAGAAGGTTAGTTTCATTTCTATTTCATGTTTTTAAGCATGCTTGGTTGTTGAATAACTTGGGTGAGGGAAGAAAGTAGAAAATGAAGCTCAAATGTAGAATTAATGATATTTTGAGTAGTAAAGTAACTTGAGATATGATTCTTAGTATGTTATGAGTGTAACCTTGTTGTGGGTGATACTAATGATGTTGAGGAGATATTGTATGTAAGTGAATATGTTGTTGTGTGTTGTAGCTATTAATATGAATGACTTTAAAAAGGTGTTTTGAGGATTGGATGATGCCTAATGTGAATGGAGCCTCTTGATTATGATATTGTGGATGTTGATATTGCCATTTGGGAGTCATTTTGGAAATTGATAAAAGTAGATGAAATAGGGGAAATGCTACCCAATTTTCGTTAGCTTACGAATTATATGGTTCGAACTTGAGAATGTCTTTAAGGCCTAATCCTGGAATGAATCTTCTCAAATGTAGATTTTCCGGACTTTGGAGAAGAGCGTTTAGTAGTTAAGAAGACTTAAAGATATGTGAGGCTAACCCTTCTTTTCTAAAGGCATGATCCCATGGTTGTATACCTTCATGTGAATTCCATAATGTCTTCCAAGATGACTTCATTCCTAGAATCACCAAAGCTAATAATTCTTGATGTTTTCACGATACCATTGGTCCCATCCTAGGATAGTTGATCCTCTAAGAAAAAATATAACAAAAATGATGATGATGATGATGGTGTTGATGATACTTATGTACTCCTATATGTATATATATATATATATATATATATATATATATATATATATATATATATATTTATATATATGTAAGTATGGCTATTAAGTAACACCGAGCTTATATGGCCGGACATGACATCTATTGCGCGCGCACCACTGTAGTTGGGTACGGATAACACTGAGCCTTGGTAGGGCCAGGTCCTTGTCATGGTCGGGTATGTGTTACACCTCAAACTTTCAGAGAATGAGCATGCCACATATTTCACCATATTAGTGGAATACCAAAGACGTCCTTGAAGTTTTGAAAGGTACAAGCCATGGGAAGTACGTAACAAGAAAGTAAAGGATGAATTATGATCTCGTAAGCCATAACCTGGAAGAAAAACCTTGAAATAAAAGGGCATGACCCTTATCAAGTATAATTAATGATAAATATCATGTATGGAAAGTTTCGGAAGATTCCGGGATCAAGCGAATCAAAGAAAATAAGTTTGTCGAAAATTTGGAAAAAATTTTGATAGAATTTTGGGTCAACTTCAGAGAGGTATATCTCCAGTATATCAGGAGTTTTGAGGTTTTTTAAGAGCCTAAAATGAAGTTCGCCAAGTCCAGCTTCCAACGCAACAAACCATTCATCGATACAACATCGAAATAGGGAGTTATGGGCATTTTTAACGGACTGTCAGAAGCCCGCGAACCTATGCGGAAATTCTAGAAATCACTTAAAAAGCCCCAACAATTTCGGCCCGTTAGCCCAAAACCGAATTGGACTATTATATATTTCCCTTAAGTCATCTAACTCATCATTGTTTCGTTAATTTCTCACCATCTCTCACCTTCGCACCTCTCTAGAACTTCCTACAACATTCATCCAACATCCAAACCTCTCCAAACTTATCTCAAACCCTCTAGACCCTTCTTCCAACTTCTACAACATGTACATATATTCCTACAAGTCTATATGACATTTTTGGGTCATTTTTATCTCATTTTTAACATAGCCTCAAGTCCTAGGAAGACCTAGAAACTTCTCCAAATATATTCCAACATATTTCCAGGACCAAACCGAGGATGAAAGTGAAGATTAAAGTGGTTAAGGGTTTCCAAGTGAGGTTTACACTTTTATCCTCTTCTTGAAGAAGTTGGGGTGAGTATTTTTAAGGTGGAGAAATCATGGAATTGAATTGTTCTTGAAATTTGAGGTAAGAATTCATATTAGTTTCATGATTATGAGTTTGTTTGGTAATTATGTTAAGATTTGAGGAAAAGGAAATTGGAGGGAAATTTCAACTATGCAATTGATGATATTTTGAGTTGTGAATTAACTTGAGTTATAATTAGTTGGTTACGACGAGTTATGGACAAGACTTTTAATTTCCGGTTTTTGTTGATTTTGTCTCAATGCATAAGTCGCATATTCATCTTTTGTGGGTATGAAGTGTTAAGGGTAAGATTGGAATAAGGAAAAAAATTAGAGAATGAAAGTTGGAAAAAATTTGGGACCAAAAAATGAATTATGGAAAGTTGGCCATTATTTGAAAAATTGGCCAAGTGGCCGGCTATGTGTGTGTGTGTGTGGAGTGGTGTGGGCCATGGCACACATGTGCAAGTTATATATATACATAGAGATGACTAAGTAAGTCATCTTATTAATTTCCACACCTAGAAATTTCTTGAAACATGGAGAAAAAGCAAGGAAAGCCATACGGCTATGGACCACCGAACATGGCCTTTGAAAAATTGAAGGAGAAAAATTATTTTCTCCTAGCTTGTGCACTAATTGGAAGGTCCTCGTTAGCGTGGAATGGTTGTTGGAGCGTGCGAAACATTCTTTCTTGCAAACATACCTTTGGCCGTGAGAAAAGGTGGAGGAAGAAGGTAAGGTTCCATCTCAATTTTCTTATGTTGTGGATGGTTTGTAGGTGTTGTGAAGTGTGGGAATGAAAAGAAAATCATGAAAACATGCATGTTGAGGGGCGGTGTAGTGAGTGTGTGTGTGTAACCGTGTGTATGTGTGTGTTGTAGGGGTGAAGAATTAATGGTGTTTAACATGTTTGTATGATTGTTGTAGTGTGTAGAATTGAGTGGAAGTCATGAGAAAATATATGTGTATGGGGTGATGTTGTGTGGTGGCCGTGCATGTGTAGTGTGGAAAGGAAGTGAAGAACAAGTTTTATTTAGTGTATTTTGGTTGTTGTTGTCATGAATGCAATGATGTAAATGAGAGTTTAATGTGCCAAGTTGGTGTTGTAATTGTTGGTGGGCTGATTTAGAACCTTAAGAAATTTTAATATAGTTTCATGAATTTGTGGAAGATAATGTTGTCAATGTGTGAATTGTTGGTATAGTTGATGAATTTGAAAGGAAGAAATGCGTTGTTGATATTTCCTTGGACTTGGAAGGTTTCGGGTTGCCTTATGTTTGAACAATTTTGTGGATTGTGGAAATGTTGATTTGTGTTTGAAAGGTTTGAATTGTTATTTGAATATGCGATTGTTGATATTAGTTTGGAAATATAGTTGGAACATAATTGGAATGTTGTCAAAGTATGTGGAAATGACTTGTTAGTGTTAGAATGCGTTTGAAATTACTTATTGATGTTGTTGAAATGGTTGTTGGTATTGTTGTTGACGATTTGGCCGAGTTAAATTCTCGGGGCGTCAAGTTATAGGGGAAGTCTTGCCCAAAATTCGTAGATAAAGTAATGGTTTGGAATTGGATTCTTTAGCGCGTATGACTAATGTTCGATGCCTATCGATGTTATTGTAGATTTTGAGCGTACCGAGGTTTGAGTTTGGATTAGCCTAGGAAGCAAACCAGGTATGTGAAGCTTACCCTTCTTTTCTTTTTGGCATGTCTTAGACGGAACTAGGGTATGACATGATTTGTGCCTCGGGGTAATTCCATTCGTAAATTTCGAGTATGTTTGTAATTCGTGTTTGCTTTGATGTTGTTGGCATCCTTAGTATGGTCAGGTTATGGTCCGTATGTTTTGGATATGATTGAGTTTGAAATCTTTGCGTAAGCGATTCTTATATGTTTCTTGACATTCGTATCCTTAATGCGGTCGAGTTATGATCCTTACGTCTTGTGTATGCTTAAATTTCCAAGGTTTCAAAAGAGTTTTGTTTCAAAAGAGTTTTGCTTTTAAAAGATATATGCCTAAACGACCCCGAAACTACGAACGTCCGTAACTTTTTCATACGACCTCGAAACGCCCCAAAACATAATATGTAAGTTCATAAGGCATCACTCTCCCTACCCCTCGTAGTCGGGCTCGGACGGGGGTCGGCACCCGTCCGTGGGGCCCGCGGCCTTTCTATGCTACCTTTATGGATTTTTCGGAAAATTTAATATTTTCTCACTATGACTATTTATTTATCTGTCGAGTTGGAAATAAGGATTTTATGCCCATGATTTTGGTACGTAACAACGGTTTCTGAAGTTCGGTTTGATATGTCCCGAGCGAGATTCGGGAGAAAACTTGATTTGACTATGGTTTTGGGTTTTCAAAAAAAAAAGGGGGGATCGTTTTGATCATTCGGTTGAGTCTGTGATGATGTACGATATGCGTGTGGTTACTTACGATCGCTCGTGCGTTACGTGTTACCTCTTTCACCGGATCCGGCCGGTATATGATCGTGCGCACTATGATATACTGCGGTGTTATCTTGTGTTACGGTTCCGAGACCTCGCCATAGGGCGGGTTCCGTTTATGGAGTTATCTTTGTGATATGGCTTATGATGTGTTGTGATGGTGTGTTATGTTCGGGGTTGTACGGAGATTTGAAACTTCGGTGTTATCTTGTGTTGTGGCGCCGGATAGGGTGGCGACCACGTTACGTCGCCGGGTCCTATGGACCGTATTTGATATGTGATGATGTATGATGATATGATGAGTTTGATCACCGATGATGAGGCAAATCCCACATCGGTTAATGTCATTCCATATGACAGATTATGATGGGTTCGGTATGAGTATGTTTAATTTGTGTGTGTCGGATGTAAGTACTTAGGTAATTGGGTTGTTATGACTTCACTTTCGGTATTTCCTACTCCGGTTAGGACCTCGTTGATGTATGCTATGCTTTACATGCTCAGTACATATTCCTTATCGACCCCCTTTCTTCGGGGCTGCGTTTCATGCCACGCGCGGTACCCACAGATGAGTAGGTGATGTTAGCAGAAGATGCTCCAGCTGGATTGGCGAGCTCCATTTCCTCCGGAGTGCTGCCGAGTCAGAGTGCTTTTGTATGGTGTTCGAAGTTATGATAGAGACTTTGCAGACAGTGTCGTGTGCATGAGATGTCTGTTTTGTAAGCGGCTATGTAAGCCGGTGTGTTTGTATGTATTACGCTACCGATGTGTTTGGCAAGCGGCTATATAAGCCGAAGTCTTTGTTGTGCCTTATATTATAGATTTTATACTATTGCAAATTTTATTTGGTTTGAAAAAAAAACGAAAGGCATGTTTGTTTTCGAAAAATTTTCATTACGTGCGTATGTTATGTTTTGTGGGCCCAGTCTGGTTATGGGCATTACGATAGTCAGCGGGTTCGCTCGGCCCTAGGTAAGGGTCGGGTGCCCATCATACCCTATCGGAAATTAGGGTGTGACAAAGTGGTATCAGAGCGGTTCGTCCTAGGGGTTGTCTGCAAAGTCGTGTCCGGTAGAGTCTTGTTTATGGTGTGTTGCGCGCCACATTTATAAACGAGGAGGCTACGGGGCATTTAGGATGGTTACTCTTCTTTCATATCTGAGATCGTGCCATAGAGCCAAGTCATAGGAGATGGGACTCCTTACCCCGATTTGTGATTGCAGCTGAAGAATGACACTGATAGAAGGAAGTGAGTGATGATGTTGGAAGTCACAACGTGCACAGGTAAGCAAAGGTATGAAAGATAGATGTTGTGAAAGATATTGAAGTTGTGATTGAAATACAAGTCAAAGACTAAAGGGGGAAAGTAACCAAGAAAGTGTAACAGGTGCCGTTTGAGTTGGGCATGCGAGGTATGTTTATTATTTGTGTACCGTTGAGGATGTTGGGAGCCCTGTGCGGCTGTGATATGATACGATATGATATGATATGTGTATATGTGTGTTGGCCCTGTGAGGCATTGTTGGTATTTCCTGCGTGCAGGTTTTGAGATAGTGACAATTACAGAGGAAACTCTGCCAAAATTTTCCTGGAAAAAAAAAAAGGAAAAAAAAAAAAGAGAAAATGGGATATGGGTTTGTAATACGACTTGAAAGGTCGTGCCGATGGTAATAGTGAGATTAAGACAAGACTACAGAGGGAAGGAATTGCGATGTATATAAATGAATTGTGTGTGATAGTCGTAAGAGAAACTCCCCCGGGTGCTTGTAAGACCCCGTAAGGTTAGTTGAACATTCGAGGACGAATGTTCTAAAGGGGTAAAGGATGTTATACCCCGTACTTCGTACGTTGGAATATTCTAAGTTGGTTACGACGAGTTATGGACAAGACTTTTAATTTCCGGTTTTGTTGATTTTGTCTCAATGCATAAGTCGCATATTCATCTTTTGTGGGTATGAAGTGTTAAGGGTAAGATTGGAATAAGGAAAAAATTAGAGAATGAAAGTTGGAAAAAATTTGGGACCAAAAAATGAATTATGGAAAGTTGGCCATTATTTGAAAAATTGGCCAAGTGGCCGGCTATGTGTGTGGGTGTGTGTGTGTGGGCCATGGCACACATGTGCAAGTTATATATATACATAGAGATGACTAAGTAAGTCATCTTATTAATTTCCACACCTAGAAATTTCTTGAAACATGGAGAAAAAGCAAGGAAAGCCATACGGCTATGGAAGAGAAAAAAAACCCGAACATGGCCTTTGAAAAATTGAAGGAGAAAAATTATTTTCTCCTAGCTTGTGCACTAATTGGAAGGTCCTCGTTAGCGTGGAATGGTTGTTGGAGCGTGCAAAACATTCTTTCTTGCAAACATACCTTTGGCCGTGGGAAAAGGTGGAGGAAGAAGGTAAGGTTCCATCTCATTTTCTTATGTTGTGGATGGTTTGTAGGTGTTGTGAAGTGTGGGAATGAAAAGAAAATCATGAAAACATGCATGTTGAGGGGGCCGTGAGTGAGTGTGTGTGTGTGAAGTGTGTATGTGTGTGTTGTAGGGGTGAAGAATTAATGGTGTTTAACATGTTTGTATGATTGTTGTAGTGTGTAGAATTGAGTGGAAGTCATGAAAAATATATGTGTATGGGGTGATGTTGTGTGGTGGCCGTGCATGTGTGTAGTGTGGAAAGGAAGTGAAGAACAAGTTTTATTTAGTGTATTTTGGTTGTTGTTGTCATGAATGCAATGATGTAAATGAGAGTTTAATGTGCCAAGTTGGTGTTGTAATTGTTGGTGGGCTGATTTAGAACCTTAAGAAATTTTAATATAGTTTCATGAATTTGTGGAAGATAATGTTGTCAATGTGTGAATTGTTGGTATAGTTGATGAATTTGAAAGGAAGAAATGTTGATATTTCCTTGGACTTGGAAGGTTTCGGGTTGCCTTATGTTTTGGTTGGGTTGTTTTGAACAATTTTGTGGATTGTGGGAAATGTTATTGATTTTGTTTGAAAGGTTTGAATTGTTATTAGTTATATGCGATTGTTGATATAAGTTTGGAATGTTGTTGGACATAATTGGAAGTATGTGGAAATGACTTGTTAGTGTTAGAATGCGTTTGAAATTACTTATTGATGTTGTTGAAATGGTTGTTGGTATTGTTGTTGACGATTTGGCCGAGTTAAATTCTCGGGGCGTCCAAGTTATAGGGGAAATGCTGCCCAAAATTCTGTAGATAAAGTAATGGTTTGGAATTGGATTCTTTAGCACGTATGACTAATGTTCGATGCCTATCGATGTTATTGTAGATTTTGAGCAGCCGAGGTTTGAGTTTGGATTAGCCTAGGAAGCAAACCAGGTATGTGAAGCTTACCCTTCTTTTCTTTTTGGCATGTCTTAGACGGAACTAGGGTATGACATGATTTGTGCCTCGGGGTAATTCCATTCGTAAATTTCGAGTATGTTTGTAATTCGTGTTTGCTTTGATGTTGTTGGCATCCTTAGTATGGTCAGGTTATGGTCCGTATGTTTTGGATATGATTGAGTTTGAAATGTTGCGTAAGCGATTCTTATATGTTTCTTGACATTCGTATCCTTAATGCGGTCGAGTTATGATCCTTACGTCTTGTGTATGCTTAAATTTCCAAGGTTTCAAAAGAGTTTTGTTTCAAAAGAGTTTTGCTTTTAAAAGATATATGCCTAAACGACCCGAAACTACGAACGTCCGTAACTTTTTCATACGACCTCGAAACGCCCCAAAACATAATATGTAAGTTCATAAGGCATCACTCTCCCCTACCCCTCGTAGTCGGGCTCGGACGGGGGTCGGCACCCGTCCGTGGGGCCCGCGGCCTTTCTATGCTACCTTTATGGATTTTTCGGAAAATTTAATATTTTCTCACTATGACTATTTATTTATCTGTCGAGTTGGAAATAAGGATTTTATGCCCATGATTTTGGTACGTAACAACGGTTTCTGAAGTTCGGTTTGATATGTCCCGAGCGAGATTCGGGAGAAAACTTGATTTGACTATGGTTTTGGGTTTTCAAAAAAAAAAAGGGGGATCGTTTTGATCATTCGGTTGAGTCTGTGATGATGTCTGATATGCGTGTGGTTACTTACGATCTGCTCGTGCGTTACGTATTTACCTCTTTCACCGGATCCGGCCGGTATATGATCGTGCGCACTATGATATACTCGGTGTTATCTTGTGTTACGGTTCCGAGACCTCGCCATAGGGCCGGGTTCCGTTTATGGAGTTATCTTTGTGATATGGCTTATGATATGTTGTGATGGTGTGTTATGTTCGGGGTTGTACGGAGATTTGAAACTTCTGGTGTTATGCTGTGTTGTGGCGCCAGATAGGGTGGCGACCACGTTCTGTCCGCCGGGTCCTATGGACCGTATTTGATATGTGATGATGTATGATGATATGATGAGTTTGATCACCGATGATGAGGCAAATCCCACATCGGTTAATGTCATTCCATATACATGATTATGATGGGTTCGGTATGAGTATGTTTAATTTGTGTGTGTCGGATGTAAGTACTTAGGTAATTGGGTTGTTATGACTTCACTTTCGGTATTTCCTACTCCGGTTAGGACCTCGTTGATGTATGCTATGCTTTACATGCTCAGTACATATTCCGTACTGACCCCCTTTCTTCGGGCCGCGTTTCATGCCGCGCGGTACCCGCGGATGAGTAGGTGATGTTAGCGAGAAGATGCTCCAGTTTGGATTGGCGAGCTCCATTTCTCCGGAGTCTTTGCCGAGTCGAGTGCTTTTGTATGGTGTTCGAAGTTATGATAGAGACTTTGCGAACGGTGTCGTGTGTATGAGATGTATCTGTTTTGTAAGCGGCTATATAAGCCGGTGTGTTTGTATGTATTACGCTACCGATGTGTTTGGCAAGCGGCTATATAAGCCGAAGTCTTTGTTGTGCCTTATATTATAGATTTTATACTATTGCAGATTTTATTTGGTTTAAAAAAAAAAAAACGAAAGGCATGTTTGTTTTCTGAAAAATTTTCATTACGTGCGTATGTTATGTTTTGTGGGCCCAGTCTGGTTATGGGCATTACGATAGTCAGTGGGTTCGCTCGGCCCTAGGTAAGGGTCGGGTGCCCATCATACCCTATCGGAAATTAGGGTGTGACAGGTATGAACTCTCTTGAATGTAGATTTATGAGCTTGGGAGGGCATGCGTTAAGTAGTTAAAGTTAAAGCGACATAAAAGTATGCTAAGGCTATTCCCTTTCTTTCTAAAGGCATGATTCCTATATTTTGATTCCATATATGTTTCCATAACCTTCTTACTTCCAGAAGTTAGAAGTTCATGATTCTTAAAAGCTTCTTATGATGCTAAAGATGAGATGTTTTTTGTGATGAACATGATAATGATGATTTTAATTCTAGAAATTCCAAACCTTATGGTTTTAATGCTATTATGAGATTATTGAGCTTATTTCATGATTTTCTCAGTTTTATTCATTGTTGTTGATCTCTCCTTATAATAATTGTTCCTTCAAGGTGAGATATAGCGATGATGATTATTCCATAATATAAATCGGAGGTTACCGACCTTACATCACTCCGATAGAGTCGTAGCTTTTATTTGGGCTCTCATGCATGCTACTTATATTATATGTGTATATTAGATAAGTATATATGGGATATGGGGAAAAGTGAGGCATTATATACGCATAACCACCTGATCAACTAGTACACTATGATATCGCCCCGAATGCGGGATGCTCGGACGCGGGATATATGGGTTAATGTATCGTACACGCACGTTTCGCAGCAATATAATATATTTATGGATCGGGCTGCACGTTTTCGCAGCACTATTATGTTATATATGTATGTGAGAAATGTTTTTTTTGAAAGCTAATCATGCATATATATATATATATATATCTATATATATATATATATGGATCGGGCTGCACATTCCGCAACAATATAAAATATTTATGGATTGGGTTGCACGTTCAAGACTATTATGTTATATATATATATATATATATGAGAATTATTTTCTTTTGAATGCTAAGCATGCATGGTTTTCGCTTTATGAGGCAATCAGATGTACAGGTTATCCTTATCTCATGTAATGTTCCGTATCTCTTGTTTATGTTGTTATTCATGCCTTATATACTCAGTACACTATTCGTACTAACGTCCCTTCTTGTGGACGCTGGGCTCATGCCCGCAGGTAGGCAGGGAGATGGATCAGATCCGTAGGTGCTTTATCGTGACGGATTCCCGTGAGCACTCCACTTACTTCGAGTCGTAGCTATTTGATATTAGTCTTTACGGTCACATGTATTCTATGTAGAGGCTCTTAGACATGTGTGTATAGTTAGACATTTCATAACACTACCGGTTCATATCGTTGTATAACATTTTAGTAGCCTTGTCGACTGGTGACGATGGGCATAATTGTTGAAGATTATATATAAATGTGTCGTTATGTTGTGAAATATGTCC
>NW_026714305.1:0-25093 GCF_029784015.1 Lycium ferocissimum
GGCCGAGCCGGATTTTAATTATTTTTAAAAAAAATTCTAATGCTAAAATTTATTAAGTTTGATACTTTAAAATCTAGTTGTTGTCAACTTTATTTTTTAACCATCAAGTTCCTTAAATTATACTTTGGCCCTATTTTCAAACTATAAATACCATTCATTCTTCTCATATTATCTCACAATTCCCTACTCTTCTCTTTCTCTAAATTTCCTACTCATCTAAATGGGAACAATGCACATGAGTTTTGATACTAAACCAAAGTTCTTAATTTAATTATCTCATCTGATCCTAAGTCCTAATGTCATGTGCAGATTGTCACGTCTCCATCATCGGTGGAGACATTTCAATACGCTAAAAAATATTTAATTATTATTATATATAAAATATTTAATAAGATTATATTAATATATTATTATATATATAACTAATAGTTTATATTATTATATCTTCGTATAACCTATTGAAATATTTTGAACTTGTGTAAGCCAACAGCAAGATAGTAACTAGGGTAAAAGTGGGTATTTGATTTATTTCACGCATCGGCAATTTTAGAGGCTTGTCATTTCACTGATTTTGTCACCTATTATAATGTCTTGTTGCTTTTGGGCCTTTCGATCAATGTTTGTACCTCTTAAATTTATCTTGGAGTTGCTACTTGTGTAGGATTAGTTTTACACAATTACATTTATAGTTCTATTTTTTGACTCGTACGATTATTATTCTTGTAAATAAAATTAAAAATAAAATTATAACACAAATTTGAAAAGAAATTCAAAGGCTCAGTGAGCCTTTAGTTTTATTAATCGATAATTGCAAAGTCGAATTTAAACTTTAAAGCTTACAAACTTACAACTACTTTTCTTTGATTTCGTAAACTTAAACTAGAAAAAGAAAATTCAATTTGACAACTCTTCAAATTTTTAATTAACTAAAGTAAGATTCTAACTATGGTTTGAATAATTAATAAATATTTCATATATTTGCTTCCAAAATTTTAAGAATCCCACAATTATAACTACAGCTATTTTATTGGGATACAATATTTTTAAAATACTTATTATTAGTAATAAATGTAATACTTATCTTTTTTTTTTTTTTTTTTTTTTAATTTGAAGTGGGCGGTTTGGGCCGGGGGTGGGCCACCACCCGGGCTGATGGTGGCCGGGGTGATGGCTCGTCCACCTGCAATCGGCCCGGCCTAATAAAACCCACCCAGCCCGGCCCCTTCACATATTAGTGGGCTTGGGCCGGGCCGGTGGTGGGCCGGGTTTACCGGGCCGGGTTCGGGCTGGCCCGGCCCACTTGACACCCTTAAATCGAACCGAGTATGCACACAAGTTCTAAAAGGTCATCCGGACCTTTCGGAATCGATGGATTTCCGGAAAAGGTCTGTTTACCCAAAAGTCAATTTTGAGTCAACTATTTTTCGCTTTAAGTCAAAATTTCCCAAAAATTTATCCAAATCAACTCTGATGACCTCGGGAAACGTGACAACGGTCCCATCGGATCAATATATGAGCTAATAAAGTTCGGAAACGGATCAAAAGGGTCGGAACGTTACAAAAATGATTTCCTCCGAGCTCATACGGCTCAGGCTAATTTTATTACATTCTTGCATCATAATTATCTGATTTTATTGCTTGTTATTTATTACTTATACTTATTCATAACAAATCAATTCACGTATCCTTTAAACCACTAACAAATTTAATTAATTGTACCTTTTTTTGGGTAAACAAACATGGAAGATTTAAGTTGTGGTGACAAAAAAGTGTGATAATTAGAAATGGTGACAAGTTTGACCAGCCAAGGTCAAACTTGTCTTAAAAATGTGATTAACTTAAATTGGGACTCAATTATAATTTTAAAACTTATAATCTTTTACAAAATACACAAAACCCATACACATTATACAAAAACTTCTTCCAACCCACACACATTATACAAAAACTCCTTCCAACCCCAACCCACTTCCCCCACGACCCACTTCGTTTTATTTCAAAAAAAAAAAAAAAGAAGTGGCTCATTCTTGAATTCATGTCATCTCTCTCTCTCGTTCTGTTGCTCAAAACCGGTGATCACCATTGTTGTTGCTCGTTCCTCTCTCTCCATTCTTTTGCTCATTTTTCTCTCTTTCCATTGTCGTTGCTTGTCTATTCATTCTCAGTAAACTTTTTTTTTTTCACTTGGTTCAAAAGTTAGGGTTTTGAAATCAGAGTATGAAAATGATGATTTTGGTTAGAGAAGATGAAGAAGAGCATGGATTTTTCTTGAATGTTGTTTGTTTTATTGTAGTTTCGTGTATTTGTTGCACTTGTTGGGGTTTGTGAGTTTGTAAATAGTGCTCGTAGTTGTGAAATTATGATATTTGGTACTGTTTTTGTTCTTTTTCTATTTGTTATTTCGAAAAAAAAAGGCTTGCAATTTTGTTGATATTTTCCAACAACCGAGGTTACTGTTGCTGACAAATTAAAGACTTGTTTGACGATTTGCAAACATCTCATTCGAGGTTGTATGGTTTTGGTGTATTTTGTTTAAGTTGTGAGTGAGATTTGTGATGGTTGTGTATTTGTAGTGAAATGTAGATGTTTTGTAGTTAAATTTAGATGTTTTTCTTTGTTGTTGTTCTTTGTCATGCTATGGTTTAGGAAAAGGTTTGATTTTATCCAACATTACTTTGGATAAAATCAAAACAATTGTTGAGGTTTTGCGGCAAAGAATCGAAGCAAAGCTTGTTGTTGTAGCATATTAACAAGTTGTTGTAAAAAATCAAAACGATTTGCTAAGGATTTGCTACATTGTTTTCTATTTCCAACAAATTAAGATTCTGTCGCAACAAGTAATAAGTTGTTGCAACATATTCTTAATCGTTGCAACAACTTATTACTTGTTGCAACATATTCCTTTTCCTTTTTACTTTGAATGTTGCACTAACCAATTAAAAGCGTTTTTCTATCTCCGTGTGTGTAGATAAAATGGCTCCGAGTTAAAAGAAAAGAGAGAAACCACCGAGGGAGATAGTAGTAAAAGAGCTAAGGTGCAAACACCATTAGATAAACTTGTGGTTATTTGTCAATCAACAAATGAGGAAAGAGTTAGTGAAACCTGGGCTTCAGAAAGAGAGGAAACCCACGAAACCTCATTGGGCATGAAGAAGAAAGTGATAAAAATGAACAAAGTGAAGAAACTAGAGAAGAAAGTGAAAAAGATGATGAAAAAAATCTTTGAAGGAGATGAAGAAAATGAAGAAAATGCCGAAGGAGATGAAGAAGAAGGAGATGAAGAAGAAGTAGGTGAAGAAGAGAGAGAGATGAAGGGGATGAAGGAGCTAAAGGGGATGAAGGAGGTGAAGAAGATACGAAGCGAAAATGATAATGAAGAAGAAGAATCAACGAGATCGGACCTTGGCCGAGTTAAGAAAAAAATAAACATAATATGGATGCCAATCTTGTTGAGTCTTTTAGTATTGCCACGTATCCTAATAGACCTTCGATTGAGGAGGTCGTCAAGAGTTTCGACATTGAAAAGTACGGCGTGACGATGCCGCTGAATGGAAATAAGGATTTATCTGGTGATTTTGTGGTTAGATCAACCATGGGCAAGGGCTTTGACACCTTCAGGGGCATTCTCCGGCAGCAGGGGTTGGAGAATTTCTTTAGGACTAGCTGCTTTGGGCCCTATTTAGATTTGCCTGAAGATACCGGTGCCGATTTCAAATGACAATGGTTTCGAGCTTTTGAAGCGTAAGATTATTTGTGATAGAAAGGATGAGATTTGGATCATTCGTGGCATGCCGGTTTGCTTTGGCATGAAGGGTTTGCCATAGTTACCGGATTGAGATGTTATCCTTGTGAGCCTCTTCTCTTGTTGTATTAACCAAGCCGGCCCGGACACCCAAGGCGACCAAGAAAGCAAAGGGTTCCAAAGCTAAGAATGATGTCTCTTTGGTAAACTTAGTGGGAAAGAGCTACACTCAAAAGAAATTGTTGCAAGATTTGGAGTCCAAAACATTCTCAAAAAAGCACAAGGAGCCTTTGTGCTTAGTTTGGTTTGTGCACGGTGTTCTTTGGGCAAGAGACGTAAACTACAACATACCGCTTGGATTGATTAAACTTGCGAGGACTATGATGCCTTCAACAACTATGCAGGGTTTTCAAAGCTTTAGCTTGATCGTTGAATATTTGATAAAGCATTTGAAGCCAACGGGAAGACCTGAAAACCTATATGGCTTCCCTTGGGCTTTCATGGTAAATTTTCTTCAACGTTTTACCTTTTTTTTTTTAATTATTTCAATCACTATTTTAATTTTTGATGGCATCTTTTTTTCTAGGCTTGGGCATTTGAAGCCATTCCTCACCTCAGGCATCAAGTCAAGGAATACTCCGAAGAAGTTACCTATCCAAGAATTCTTAGATGGCTCCTTGCCCGAGAACAACACAAAATTGAGTGTTGACCTTTTCAACCCCCCTAAGGAAGCTGTAAGCATTAGAACACAACAGATGACTAGGTGTTGCAACAGCTTTTATAATCTGCTGCAACAACACATGCATCTGTTGCAGCAAGTTACCTATCTGTTGAAAAATGTCCAACAGATAATTAACCTGTTGCAACAAGTTACCCAACAGATAAATCGTTATAACATGCAACTAATTTTTTACAACGGTGAGTAACTTTCTTGCAACAAGTTACCCATCCGTTGGAACATGTCAATGAGATAATTAACTCCGTTGCAACAAGTTACCCAACAGATGAATCGTTATAACATGAAACAAGTTTTTTACAACGAGATGAGTAACTTTCTTTCGCAACAAGTTACCCATCCGTTGGAAAATGTCCACAGAGATAATTAACTTGTTGCAACAAGTTACCCAATGATGAATCGTTATAACATGAAACTAGTTTTTTACAACAAATGAGTAACTTTCTTCGCAACAAGTTACCCATCGTTGGAAAATGTCCAACGTATAATTAACTGTTAACAAGTTACCCAACAGATGAATCTGTTATAACATGAAACTAGTTTTTTACAACAGATGAGTAACCTGCTGCAACAAGTTACCCATCTGTTGGACATTGTCCAACAGATAATTAACCTGTTGCAACAAGTTACCCAATAGATGAATCTGTTATAACATGCAACTAGTTTTTTACAACAGATGAGTAACCTGCTGCAACAAGTTACCCATCTGTTGGAAAATATCCAACAGATGATCAACCTGCTGCAACAAGTTACCCATCTGTTGGAAAATTTTCAACAGATAAGATACCGCCGCAACAAGTTACCTATTTGTTGGACATTGTCCAACAGAGATGTGTAACCTTTTGCAACTTGACGATAATTTATTTTAAATAGGATTTGTTTTTTATGATTTAGCACCATTATGATATATCTACTTTCTTATTGCAGGTTGTGAACCCATGGCTTGTCCCAACAATAAGAGAGTTGGAGATGCCATGCCTTGTCACCTTTGTGCCCAAAGAATGCATGCTGGCAGATTGATTGATGGGTTCAAAGGGAATTGGTGGGCTTGACATCACTAGGGTTGATGATGTTGTAGTGGGTGGTGGTGGTGGTCATGTTGTTGTTGGTGTTGGTGGTGATGTTCTTTGTTGGTGGTCTTGATCTTGTTGGTGGTGTTGTTCGACTTTGTTGATGTTGTTGGTGGTGGTGGTGGTGGTGGACTTAGTGATGATGTCGGCCAGTATTCTTTGGGAAAATTAAGAGATGATGATGCTAATATTGGTGGATTTTGCAGTTCTGGATTGAGTGATTTTCGGATTTGGTGGTAATTTTAGTAGTGGTGGATTGAGTGGTAGAAGATTTGTTGATGTTGGTGTCGGTACTTCTAAGGTCCCTTCATGTGCTTGTGAGTGCACCACTTGCAAGGACACAATGGATAATTTGATTAGAAAGGTGGAGGAATTGGTGCAAGCCCAAGAAGCCACAAATACTTCTATGCAGAGGTTGATATCCAAGAGGGGTATCAAACCATCAAAGAATCTTTCCTCACCTTATACTCTTGTTCATGCTCGGAGGAGGGGCAAAGCAATTGCCAAGGCACTTGCATCGTTAGATCAAGAAGATCATGTTGCTACTCTAGTAAGTCAATTGAGACTCCTCTTCTTGATGTTGGGCCAAAAGTGCTAAAAAAGGTGGACATTTTCAAGCCGTACATGCCCAAAGAAAGAAAAAGGTTGAGGCGCAATCAAGTCCAAAAAGAGTGGGAGAACCATGTACTCAATGCATGAATTTGGAGCAGCAGACTTCAAGGCTCTGACAAGCATGGAAATATGGTGGGAGGATTGGGTAAGTTTCAACACTTGTATATATCTATCTAATTCAGTATGTTGTTGCAAAAAGTAGATAATCTGTTCCTTTATTTTGTTGAATCTGATACACCAAGTTAACTAGTTGGTGCAACAAGTAGATAATCTGTTGCAACAAGTTAACTAGATGTTGCAACAAGTAGATAATCTGTTGCAACAAGTTAACTATTATTTGCAACAAGTAGATAATCTGTTGCAACAAGTTAACTATATTTGTTGCAACGGTTCCTTTATTTTATTGAATCGTTGCACCAAATAACTAAGCGTTTTACTACTTTTACTTTAGTATGTAGATGAAGTCCCGTTCTAATGCGTATGAGGCAAATCAATTTCCCGAGTACTATGATTCTACGACATAATCCTGGACCTCAACTTTTATAACAACATGTCCAAGAGGTACGCGAGAATTGACAAAGAGAGTACGGTTCCAAATGCCGTGTCTCGAAGGTTAGACTTGCTTTGAATTCAAGTGGGATGATGATATGGTCGATTATTGTAGGGGTGTCGGACCCTACCGGAGGAGGTTTCTTGGCTGGTGCAAAGAGGGTTTTAACAGTGATGAATATTGATGCCACACATTTTGTCACTCTCGAGTTCATGATTGAAGAGGGAGTGGTAAATGTGTATGACTGCAACGTTCCTGTCTATGAAGAATCTAATTTCTTTTGTTTCATGGAGCCGGTAATGGAATTGTGGCCCAAGTTATTGCAACAGAGTGGAATGTTCGCACACTTGCTGCAAAGTTACTCAATGAATCTTGGGAATTCAATAGGCTACGAGAATCTCCCCCGCAATGTCCCGGTAAGGCATGTGGTTCGTGGTCAATTGCTTTTATGGAGGCTTTGCTTACCGGCACAATCGTGACAAAACCCGAAAGTCTAATCGGCGACAACTCGTGGGAGGATGCAATGGAGATGGGCATTAGGTGTCATTGAAAAGGTGTTGGAGCCCTAAGATGGGTTGCTAAACAATTCATTGATTTTGCATTTTTTGGAGCCAAAATGTGGCACATTGAACAATTTAAGTATATATTAGGAGTTTTTTTATGACATTGTGTAATTTAAGTATATATTAGGTGGTCACATTACTTTTCTAAGACATTTTGTTAAGTATATATTAGGTGTTCATTATTTAAGTTGTGTTCAATACATTATGTTCAGTGGTTTCAGTAGTTTTAAACAAGTCACAAAATCTAACAGCTGTTGAAGAAGCTGCAACGACTGACCCATCTGTTGCAACAGATCTAACTGATGTTGAAGAAGTTGCAACAAGTTGATAATCTGTTGCAACAAGTTTGTCATCTGTTGCAACAGATGAGTAAGTTGTTGCAACAAGTTTGTAAATTGTTGCAATGTATGGTTGATTGTTGCAACATATGGGTCGATCGTTGCGACAAATCTAAGCGATGTTGAAGAAGTTGCAACAAGTTGATAATCTGTTGCAACAAGTTTGTCATCTGTTGCAACAGATGAGTAAGTTGTTGCAACAAGTTTGTAAATTGTTGCAACAGATGGTTCAGTTGTTGCAACATATGGGTCAGTCGTTGCGACAAATCTAACTGATGTTGAAGATGAGTCAGTTACAACAGATGAGTCAGTTGTTGCAATAAATCTATCAATTGTTGAAGAAATTGCAACAACTAACCCATCTGTTGCAACAAGTTTTAATGTTCATTTTGCATTTGTTAGTTGTTGCAACAAGTTACTAATATGTTTAACAGATTGGTTAGTTGTTGCAACAAGTTACTAATATGTTGCAACAAGTGCATTATCTGTTGTAACGGATGAGTAACTTTTTTTAAAAGTTTCACATTTAGTAAACAATAAGTATCATTGGTTTTCGTTGTTTACACCTAAATATGGGTGAATCAAGTAGTTCTCATCAAATTACACCAACGATCGCTCGATTTGGGAAGTATACGCTTAGTTGATCATATGTCCGACTCGGAATACCATCAAATTGGTTAGGAACATTTAATAAATAATAAATATCATTGGATTTTTCGATGTTTACACCTAAATATGAGTGAATCAATTAGTTCTCATCAAATTACACCAACGATCGCTCGATTTGGGAAGTATACGCTTAGTTGATCATATGTCGACTCAGGATACCATCAAATTGGTTAGGAACATTTAGTAAACAATCAATATCATTGGTTTTCGTTGTTTACACCTAAATATGGGTGAATCAAGTAGTTCTCATCAAATTACACCAACGATCGCTCGATTTGGGAAGTATACGCTTAGTTGATCATATGTCGACTCGGGATACCATCAAATTGGTTAGGAACATTTAGTAAACAATCAATATCATTGGTTTTCGTTGTTTACACCTAAATATGGGTGAATCAAGTAGTTCTTATCAAATTACACCAACGATCGCTCGATTTGGGAAGTATACGCTTAGAATTTCCCATCAAATCAATGAAATTACCGTCTAATCCATTAAGGATGTTAGTAGATATATATATTGATCACGAAATATCATTGAATCCCTTTGTTTAACACTAAATATCATTGGTTCCCTCTGTTAATAACTAAACATATGTGACTTATATCCTAGTTGTTGCGTACAATTTCATGATGTTGCGGCAATTACATAATCTGTTGCAGCAGTTGCATAACCTGTTGCAACAATTACATAATCTGCTGCAACAATTGCATAATCTGTTGCAGCAGTTGCATAACCTGTTGCAACAAGTACATAATCTGTTGCAGCAATTATTTAACCTGTTGCAACAAGTATATAATCTGTTGCAGCAGGTAACATAGCTGTTGAACAAGTCATATCACTTGTTGGATGAAACAACTCATTCTCTTTGTAACAAGTCATGTCACTTGTTGGAACAAGTCATGTCACTTGTTGGAAAACCAAATTAAGTTAGTTGCTGCAACAAGTACATAATCCCAGTTAGCAAAATCCCAACAAGTTACAGTACGTTGCAAGCAATTTTACTTGGTGAAAAGCCTGAGAGAAATTTCAAAACCACAGAATATACATTGGTGATTTGAGCAAGATCAACATATCATTTAAACCAATTTTACTAACAGAAACGACATAAAAATGTCATAAAGTCTAATTTCACAAACACAAAAAATAGTAATTATTATTACAAGACATTGCAAATTTAACAACTAGGGAACAATTCGGTTCGGGCATGTAGTTTTTATGGCCGGTTGTTTTACATATGGAGCATTTGTTTTTCCTCGTTGCAAGTGATTCCCCGATTCCACGCCTCCTCTTTGTCCGTCTTCTTCCCGGTTTGCTCGGATCAACATGTGGAGGAGGTATTTCTCTCTCTAAAATCTCCATAGGAACTTCCCAAGATTCTTCAGAAGGCACGGGATTCATTTCCTCACAGTATGCAATTATGTAATTCTCCACCCTATAATATGGAGATGAGTAGTCATAAATCCGCCTTCCAAAATCTTCACCATATTGGACTCAACATTTGCCATAGCATGTGGGCAAGGTATTTTGTCCAGGTCAAAAACTCTACAAGTACAAGATCTTCTTTGCAGATCGACTGTTGCAACTGAACCGTGGCCGATGACGCTGAACTTGTAGTTAGCAATTTGATGGGCCAATAACTTATTACCCAAGTTGATAAATTTTGATATTTTTTTTTCCATTAAGGGAACAAAGATGGTTGGTGAGTCGATGAACTCCATACGCCTCTCATGAAATTTCTCAGTAAACCTCCGTTTATGGAATCAAATAGAGCGAATGGGAAATTCTCTTTCAACATTGAACATTGAGTTTATCGACTCGGCGGCGTTTGTCGTCATAAAATCATACACGACAAAACAAACATATTAGTGTTAGAACATGTGGTGAGGCTCGAATTTGTGTCAAAAATCACAACAAGTACAATATACGCAACAAGTTACCTATTAGTTGCGGCGGATACGTTACTTGTTGGAAACGAAAATGTGAAAATACCTATTTCGGGCGAGAATGCCTGTCCATCGTGGAATCCAGCACGTTCAAGATGTTCGGCGGCCCCAGGAACCAAATCTCTGATTTGATTGAAATGGTCATTGAAGACATCAATATTGTACGCTTTTGCTGCTTTATAAAATTGAGATACGACCGCCCCATTGTGAAAGGTGGTTCTCAGATTTTCCCCTAGGTGCCTCATGCAAAAACCATAATGACATGTAGGGAAGACAATTGAAACCGCCTTTTTGATACTTGGATGTCTATCAGAAATTATGCACAACTCAGGGGTATCCTCTATATAGCTTCTCATTTGTTCAAAAAAATATTTGTACGAAGCATCACACTCCTTGTCCACCACACAAAATGCCTTTGGAAAAATATGATTCTCGCATCTTGTGCAAGCTGCCGACAACAACACTCCTTCGTACTTGCTCCTCAAGAATGTCCCATCGTGACTATGACTTTTTTCATTTTGCGCAAAACCAAGCATCCAAGCCTTATAGGCTACAAAAAAGTACTTGAACTTCCCATTTTCATCAACTTTCAATGCCGTCTTACTTCTGGATTTGCGAACGAAGCATATAGCAGTACGCGTCAAGCCTTCGCATACCCGTGCTCATGTGTACCTCTTGTCAAAGCCTTTGCAATCTCCATGCCCTTCCAGACCTTCCAATAACTTACCTTACAACCCAAATCTGTACGGATTGATTGACTCATATCTTTTGTAGATGGGCCTTTACCGTAAGAAAACTTATCTTTGAAGTATTCACCAATGACTTTCGCAGTAGCGTGTGGATTATGGCTCGTAATGTGCTCAGAACCACATGTGTGATGCTTTATGTAAGTTCTGATACAAAATCTGTCAGAACTTAAAAGCTTCACAGCCCTAAGCCACCACTTGCACTCCGGATGTACACATCTGAAGCAATACACAGTACGCGAATTAATCACCTTCTTGATTCTAAAATCTTTCTTCAAGCAAGCAAGTTTCAACCAAGTGGCTAGTGCTTCCTTGTTCTTGAATGACATTCCTTTATAAAAAACTGTTTCATCATCTTGAACATGGCTAGACTGTATTGATTGTGTAGTGCCCACTGTATTGCTCGCAACTTCGGGTATAGGAATCGGGTCAGCCCCACTTCCATTATACGGGATATGCACATCCACCCCATCTAATTCATCATTTAACACATCTTGTTGGTCTTGAGATAAATTGTGGTTCTCTATCGGGCTTCCAACAACGTATACCCTTAAAATGGGCCTAGCTACATCATTCAAATAAGCACGCAAACGAACCTGATCAGTTATCTTAAATGGCAAGACCCTATGATTTTCAAAAGAGCTGTGCATGTAAGTGATGGCAAGATCTTTTGGTTCACAAGTTAATTCGCAATAGGTGATGATTAGGTTCACAAAATCATCGAACATAACATCTCTTTGGACAGTCATCGCTATCGTCTCTAATGTGTCACTACCCTTCCATCGCCAAATATATCGATTGTTCTTCTCGATCCATTCACCATGGCAATCAACCCCTATTGTTATTGAGTCCCCCATTAGTGGTGTTCGAGGTACCTGAAGATATTTTTTTTAACAAAAAATTGGTCATGAGAGTACATATCAATCTATAACAAAATGAAACAGCTGCAGCAGTTGTTCCAACAGATTATTGACTTGTTGGAACAAGTGGACTACTTGTTGCAACAAGTAATAAAATTGTTGCAACAAGTCACTAATCTGTTGGAGTCAGCTTCAGTTTTTTGGGTTCTGTTTCAAAAAAAAATTGAAGCTGACTCCAACAGATAGTTGAGTTGTTGCAACAAGTGGAACACCTGTTGCAACAACTATACAACTTGTTGCAGCAAGTCAATAATCTGTTGAAAGCGGCTTCAGTTTTTTGGGTTCTTCAGACAAAAACTGAAGCTGACTCCAACAGATAGTTGAGTTGTTGCAACAAGTGGAACACCTGTTGCAACAACTATACAACTTGTTGCAGCAAGTCAATAATCTGTTGGAAGCGGCTTCAGTTTTTTGGGTTCTGTTTCAGACAAAAACTGAAGCTGACTCCAACAGATAGTTGAGTTGTTGCAACAAGTGGAACACCTGTTGCAACAACTATACAAATTGTTGCAGCAAGTCAATAATCCTGGAAGCTACTCTGATTTTTTGGGTTACATTTGAACAAAAAGCGGCGGCTCCAACGGATAGTTGAGTTGTTGCAACAAGTGGAACACCTGTTGCAACAACTATACAACTTGTTGCGCAAGTCAATAATGCGGTAGGCGGCTTGATTTTTTGGGTTGTTTGAGACAAAAGCGAAAGGCGACTCAACAGATCGTTGAGTTGTTGCAACAAGTGGAATACTGTTGCAACAACTCACTCAATTGTTGCGGAGTTATTTATTTAACAATTACAACAACTTCATAATCTGTTGTAGAAGTTGCAACAACCACATTATATGTTGCAACAACTACAACGACTCTTGTAAGTTGTTGAAAAATCGATAGATTTATACCCGAGGTGAAAAATTGAAATAAAACAACGTTGTTGTACTTACCAAATGAGCGGAAAACACTTATGAAGTAATTGCCGATTGCTACACCAACAAAATTGTCAAAAAATTGCAAAATCGGGTGGTCATGCTTTTTTCTTTCTTGAGCAACAATGGCGGACGAAGAAGAAGAAGAAGAAAGCAAAACAATGGAATGAGTTATGAAGTAATTTCCGGTGCTACAAGAATGAAATCCAGTCAAAAAATTGCAAAATCAAGTGGTCTTGTTTTTTTTCTTTCTTGAGCAAAATCCGATCCAAGAAGAAGAAGAAGAAGAAGAAGAAGAAGAAGAAGAAGAAGAAGAAGAAGAAACGAGCATCAGAATAAGAAGAAGAAGCAAGAAGAAGAAGATCGTAACGAAGCAAAAAAGAAGAGCCCAAAATGGTGGAAACGGCGCAGACAAACAGAATATTTGGCGCGTTATTTTGGCTCTGTAGGGTTATATGGGTTGGGTCAAAGTGTTAAAAATAAAACTTGGGGGCAGAGTGTAAAAAATAAAGCTTGGGGTTAAAATGTTAAAAATATAACTTTGGGGTGAGTCAAATTTCTCTAATCACTAATCCAAAGTTTATCACCTTTACTCAATTAAAAAAACTAGAGTTACCCCAACTCAATTTTAAAACCCATTTGTCACCTATAATTAAAACATACTCAATAACTAAATATGATCAACTGAACTCCTTTGGTTTCTCTTCACCTATTAGCCGGAGGAATTCACTCCATGATTTATAATAGTCCACAACCACATCTTTTCACAAGATTTTGGCCTTAATCGATAATCATGCTAAAAACTTTTTTTTTTTCTCTCTTTCTGTACTTAGGGTAGTTTATGTGATTATGCCCGCACTTTCTCAAGATTAATTCTTATGATACATACCACGTATTATGTAAGTAGAGATGACTTATGAGGTATGAAAGATTCTTAATTAGTACTAAAGGAGAAGGCTTCTTGATACATGAAAGGCTTATGGATTGTCACTAAAGAAGAGGACTTATTGATGTATGGAAAACTTAAGAATCGCCATCAGATAGATGGGTTTCTTGATGCATATATTTGTTATCACTATCGGAGAGAAGGACTTATTGATTGATGCATTTCTCCTCTTCTTTTGATGCTTTTTGGCCTTATGCAGACCTCTTAGCTGTTGGGGAAGAAAGTTTGTGATGAATAGAAACTTTTTTCCTTCAATTTGATTGGTTTAGTTAAGTCATCAACTTAGCACAAAAGCTATGTTATAAGTTGCATGTGATAGGTTAAACCATATTATTTGAAATATTTGGCGATATTTGATTAGTGTGCATCTGACTTGGCATGATACATCACTACACACATGGCATGACTTTGTTGGGGCTTGATTTGATTTGGCATGCCATTTTATTAGCCTAATACATATGCAACCCCTCGAAGTTGACATTAATTTCCATTTTGGCACCTCAGCTAGAGTCAGTACCTATTAAACACTCCAACTCTAATAAAAGTGTGTCTATCAAACACCTCATACAATGTAGGTAAATAAATTCGGGTGTGTGAACTGTACGCATAATGACGTGACAAAAGGGACGGATAAAACAAAGCCACATGGCTTTTGAATCTACGGGCCAGTTTGGCCATGAAATTTCACTTTTTTCCAGAAATTTCACTTTATTTGGAAATCAACATTTGGCCATGAAAATTTCAAATTAGAGTTTGAAAAAACACCAAAAAAACTTGTTTTCACTTTTTTTTCACTCTCAATACTCAAACAACCAAATATTCTTTGCAAAAACTATAACCAAACACAACTTCATCTTCAACTCCAACTCCAAAATATCAAATAAAATGAAAAATATTTGGTTTTCATGGCCAAAGGCCTACTAGAAATAGGTCATGACGAAAAACAAAAGGAAAACGAAAGGCTACCCCTTCTTCCCTCACACTATCTTCATCCACAAGCTCACTCCCACACACATATCCCCACGATTGTTCGATCCTTCTACTGGTATAACTAGCAACAATTTTTTAATCTAACCAAAAAAGGAATAAATAGAAAAATGTGAAATTTAATTGAAAATTAGTAAGAAAGAAATATATTTTCTTGGGTAAAGAAGGTTTTGAGCTGGATCTTAAGGAGAAAGTGACAAGAATTGTGAAAAAGAGGAGATGAAAATTGTAAAATACAAAGAGAAAGGAAGATGAGCTTAGCCATGGTAGTTAAAATTTTAAAACTCGCTGGAACTTTCGTTAACACTAATTTATCTGACGACGTCAAGTTCTATTCATTATTGCCCATGGACAAAAAATTTTAAAGTTTTATTTGTTGCATTTTTTGTTAGATTAAAAATTGTTGCCACCAGCGTAATTGATCAATGAATTATTTAAAGAGCAGAAATGGTGGCAGTTTTGCCGGCGAGATAGGAAAATGAAGGAGAATGTTGGAATTGGTGGAGGGAGAGGATGAAAGAGAGGGTGAATATGTGATGCTTTTGAACATGGTGTCAAATGAGCGGATTAGACTGAAAATTAAAAGGAAAATTTACTTGCCATAACTACCTCTAAGACTTATTTATGAATAATAACTACCTTATTTTTTATTTAATTTTCGTAGCTTTATTTTTCTAAAATTACATTTCATAACTAGTCGAAAGTAATTTTGAAATACATGTACCTCTCTATTCTCTCTCCACACATTTAAAATTTATCATCTTCTCCGGACCTAAAAAAATCTCTCTCTCTCTCTCCCTTCCCCCATTGCCGCCTCTCTCCCTCTCTTTCTCTATCTGCGGCCTCTTTTCTCCTTCAGCCCTTCTCCTCTCTCCCCTTCCCCTCGCTGCTAAAGCCGTCGATACCACTACCGTTACTCCTGTTATTGATGATGATGAGGTGGCAGCGATGGTGGTGGAACGACGCCAAATCTGAGAATACACTCGTATCCGAAAAAAAGAGGAGCGATTATCATTCATCATCTTTTATATTTTTCTTTGTGTGAACAGAGTCCATTAACAAAAAGACCACCAGTGGAGTTATTTCCGTTGAACCACCAGAATGGAAGACGGCGGTTGGTAGAGCCTCCAGCCGCGTCATAGCCGATTCCCATCGCTGTATCAACTTTTCTTCCATTGGCACTGCGAAGCTTCTAGAAGTTTCTGGATCTATAATTGGAGTTTAATGCCCACGTATCCGGTGATTGTTTGATATCAAAGAAATGTGTATTCAAATATTTCTTAAAGGTCTTCCTAAAGGTGAAATTTGCGGAAAAACGAAAACCGATTTCAAAGATCAATTTTCGATTTAGTTCTAGAGGCAACAACAATTCCTCACGTTAATGTTGCTATAAATCCGATTTCAAACTATGTTACAAACGATTTTCGTGTAGAACTATGTTGACTTTTTCTCAAATCTCGAAAAGATAGGATGGTGGATCGGAAGAAAGGCGGCGGAGGAAGGAGGAGGATTTTTCCGTTGTTGTGGTGGTTCTACAGGTTTGTGGTTGTGGTGTTTCGGTATATTTGTATATTTCGTTGTATTTCAATGTCCGATTCGGATATTTCGTTGTCTTCGTTTCAAAGATATTTCGCTATATTTCAATGTATTTCTAATTTACGAAATAGTTTCTGATACATTTCATTGTATTCCATTGTATATACGCATGCTACAATTTTATATTTCTTAAGCAATCAACCATATTTCATTGTATTCCAGTGTATATTTTTCTGTATTTGGAAGTATTTCTAAAAGTTTAGAATGGAGTAATTTGGAGAGAGAAACGTGGGCTGTTATGGAACTTGAGCCGTTTGCGTGATATATGGTTGATTTAATTTGATTTACCATTTAAAATGAAAGAAGAGAATATGTTTCATAAATACAGCCTATTTTTACTTTGCCAAATTTTGTATTTTTGTGTATTTCAAAAACGCGAAATACAACCGAATACAACAAAACCAACAAAAAACTTTTGAATGGACCGATTTTGATAGAGAGATGTTAGCTATAATGAAACCTCATGAGGTTTGCGTGAATCATGGAACCATTAATCCAAATTACCATATAATTTGAAAAAGATTTTTATTGCCATAAATATAGCCTTTTTTTAATTCAACAGCCACACTGTATTTCGCTGTATTTCACTGTATTTCAAAAACACGAGATACAACTGAAATACAGCCAAATGCAGCTACGAATTGTAAATCTTCAACTTATAGTTATAACTTGTTAGAAGCTGTTAAAAGGTAGTTATTTGTGTAAGTTTTACAAATTAAAATGAGTTGAGGAAATAAATGGGCTGAGCTAACATTGGCCCAAAAGTCACCTTGACCTTTAAAGGCTGGTCTTTAATTTTGGCCTTCAAATGGATTGGTTTTTAATTTTTGACCTTCATGGTATTCAATTTTTACCTTACAATATCGAACTTTTGTCTAGCAGGACATAAGTTTTTTAAGAGAACGGGCCATAACTTGTGGGATATTCTGATGCAAAGATACAAATTTATGAAAAATTTATGCCCAAAAAAAGTTATTGCATTGAGAGACAAAAATTAAAGACCAGCACAAAATAGGGACAAACGTGCAATTGACCCCTTAGTATAAGTTAAACTAATGGTTCAATGGGTAAGAACTACAAATATGAAAAAGGAAATTGGCGAAATAAGCATGTTTATGTTCATTGCATTTTAGGGAACTTTAAGATACATAAATACGAGCATTCCACTTTAATCATTAAAGAATTCGAAATACACTGCATTGCAAAGCCAGGTGATTCAAGTCATACCAACACAGGCTCAAGCAAGCATTTCTATTTTGAAACCCATAAAAATGAAAGTCTCCTATCATTACTAAATACTTAGAGGGAACAATTAAATTAAATTAAATCATTAGTTCCCCTCTATTTCTAGCAATTAATCGAAGTAAAAAGAAAATGAAGAAAGAGGGAAAGACCATTCTTGTATTAGATGTCTTCCCTTACAAACAATTGTCAGGTTGAACTAATCCAGAAGTTGTTAGTGCAACATTATCACATGATGCTTGAGCTGGTAATTGATTCTTATAAATCAAATGTACATTTTCCAATTTTATTCCTTTGCATGGATTTCCCTTACTACAATCAAATTTCACTGCAACTTCTGTTGCTGAGCTTCCATGGATATCTCCGTACGTAACATCACTTATTTTCACACCAGAAACCTGTTCAACAAAATTGGTTTTTGATCAAGAAAAAAGAACTCCGAAATCACAGAGAAAAATAAAGAAAAATGGTTGAAAAATTAAACCTGGCCAGGACAATTTATATTATCAGGGCAGTAATTTTGATCGATAACGATTGGATTTTGAACGTTAATCATGGTAGTGTGCTGGAAAATGATATTCTTGACAAAGCCAGTACTAGGTCTGCCCCATGATTTAATCCTCACGCCATTTTGTGTGTTCTTGAATATAACTGATTTAACTGTCACATTTTGCACACCAGCTTCTTTAAAATCCTTTCCTAAACTTCCAATGCTGCATGAAAGCTCATCACCCTTAGTATGATGGTATGTATAGCACCAATATTAAAAAATATCAATTAGAAAAAGAAACCTTTCAAGAAATGCTACTCCGTCCTGTCTCAATTTATGTGACATTTTTCGTTTATCGAGAGTCAAGTTACTGATCTTCAAAGCTTAGGATTAGGTTAACTCAAAATTTAGATACTAAAAAAAAAACTATATAGAAAGTACTATAAGTTGCAATTCTTTTCATGTCAATATGATGAAAAAATATTTTTTTAAATGTTGGTCAAAATTCGCATAGTTATAACATCGAAAAACGAAAAGTGTAACATAAATTTAGACATAGGAGGTAATACTCAATTTACGAATCTTTAAAGAATTAACATACAAGTTTAAGTTTTAAGTACACGAAAACTACCTAATTGTCCATAAAATTAAAATGAAGGATTCGTAACTTAAAAAAATAAGATAGTCTACCTGTTACAACATGTTAGTATTCATTGGTAGTGTAAAACAACTTAAACAAAAACCTATATATGTGCAATGTGTTACCTAATTCCATGGCCAGGGCCACAAGCAATTTCTTGGATCCACAAATTTGTGGTGCCAGGACCAATTGAGATACAATCATCTCCTGTATGGATTTTAGTTTTCAATATGGAGACCTCAGATGATAACTGAACATGAATGCCATCGGTATTTGGACTGTTTCCAGATGCCAATACTTTAACAGCCTGCACCTTCACTTTGTTGCAACCATTGATGACAATATGAAACATTTGACTATTCAATGAAGTTAGCCCAGTTATTGCTACATTGTTTGAGTTGACAAACGCCAGATTCTGCAACACCACGAATGCAACAATCCCCTTTGTCATCACATTGATATATATATGTGATGATGATGATGAGTTTAATTGAATACATTTTTCTGATATACTTGAGATCAATATATGATGTACACAGAATTTTACACAAATTAATGGTGTCCGCCGCCTATGTCACAATTAAGCTACTACGCGAGTTTGTATTTGAGGCTGTCGGATTTTAATACACTTAACTTCTATCAATAACTGATATTTACTCTTCAATATTATTTTTCAAGCATTGTTTATATATATATTACTCCCTCCGACATCTTCCGGCTTTTGAGATTCAAATAAGTTTTTCTTTTAGCGTATTTTTTATATATCTTTTAAATATTTTGAATTGTTAATTATTGTAACTTATAAGTAGTACTTTTTATATATTTTTTAAATATGTAAATTTTATTTCAAAAAAATTGAAAATTTCATGTCCAAACTTATGGTCAAAATTAAACTGTTTGGCTCTCAAAATTTGAACTCTGCCACATAAATTAGGACAGAGGGAGTACTATTTTTGGAGAAGTATAACCTACATGCATTTAACAAAAATTCCCGCGTGAAGCAATGTGTCTCTGCCACTTTTTGACATTCGACCTAGCTAGATATTCACTAATTTATTTTTAGAATATAATGTGCAAATATGATATTAAGGGTAAATTAGTCATTTCATACATACAGTGGCACCACTTGGGCAGTTGTTGCTTGACGCTTTGCAAGCCCACAAAGCAGCCCCACGACCATCAAGATTGCCACCACGAATTGAAACTCCATCAACACCTTCAAAAAGAAGCCAATAATTTCCAGCATTTCCAATAACATTATAATTTGAAGGAGCCAATAGGGTGCCATCAATTCTAAACGTTATGGCTTTGTTGTTGCATTCCCCTCTAAAATGTGCTTGTTTAACCAAATACCTTCCTAGTGGTACAATAATAGTGGCTGGTTTTGTAGAGCCACAAGCTGCTTTCCAAGCATTTAAGAAAGACATTGTTGAATCAGTCTTGCCATTTGGCTTTGCCCCCATTTGTACAACATTGAATATCACATTGTCAGCCCTGGATACAGAACTTAAGAAAATAGAAACAATGGAAAGGAATAAAAGAATTAAAGACATTACGGGGTTAGCCATATTAATATTATATTCTTATGAGAGATGATGAGAGGCGCTAGAACAGAGGGGATATATTATGTGATGATGAAGAGTGGGTGAGCAGTTTAAAGTCATGATGTATATATAGTTGACCTCTGTTAGAAATTATTTAGTTTCTTTACTTTTACTACTACTTTTTTTCCAGAACTTTTCTCCTTTTTAAAGGAATGGCCTTTTGAGAGATATATAACCATGTAATAAAAAGAAAAGTAAAAAAAAAAAAAAAACAAGAAATCTGCGCCAAATCTGTGCTAATGCATGCATTTTGTTGATATCTTTTCATCATGCATTTTGTTGTTCATACTCGAGCAGAAAATGGAGCTAACTTTATGGAACTTTTCTCTTTATTAGCGGTTACTTTCTTGATACATAACTTCATGATACTCTTTTTGGATAATCCTTCACTTTAGAGGGAAAAGAAAGGGGGGGAAAAAAAAAGAGAAGGCATAGCATATCTTAGGCCCAATTTAATCAGGGTCGGCTCGACCGTAAGGTCAGTAAAGGAACATTTTTTTGCGCGGATTTCCCTTCTTTTGGGGTGGTCTTTAAATTTTGCCCCTCATACTTGTGGTCTTTAAATTATGCCCCTGATATTCTTTGGTCTTTAATTTTTGCCCTTCACATTGCAACCCTGAGCGTTCACGCAGAAATCATGAGGTTCTGGGTTCGAACCCCCACTCAAGCATAAATTAAAAAACAAATTTGCAAGGCAAGGTTTGGGTCACGTGTATGCCGGACCCGGCATACACTTGTTAAGGAATTACCAAAGTTATCTTGGACCGCATACCGTGCCTTATGGGCAGACTTGGCATAAGTATGTCGGGTCCGGTATAACTTTGGTAATTCCTTCACAAGTTTATGCCCGGTCCGGCATACTTATGAGCAAACTTTTAATGAGCAAACTTTTAGTTAAGCCTTAACTAAAAATCTTTTCCTAGTTATGCCTTATGGGCGGACTTTTAGTTAAAGTGCACAACTAAAAAGTATGCCTCATAAGCGCATAACTAAAAGTATGCCCCATAAGGCGGAACTTTTCCTTAAGGCATAACTAAAAATTTGCCTTATAAGACAAAGTCTATGTCATAAGGAAAAGTTATGCCTTATGGGGCATACTTTTAGTTATTCCTTAACTAAACATCTGCCCCATAAGGCATAACTAGGAAAAGACTTTTAGTTAAGGCTTAACTAAAAGTTTGACCATAAGTACGCCGGACCCGGCATAAACTTGTGAAGGAATTACCAAAGTTATGCCGGACCTGGCATATTATGCCAAGTTTGCCCATAAGGCATAAGTATGCCAGGTCCGGCATAACTTTGGTAATTTCTTAACAAGTGTATGCCGGTGGGGGCATAGTGAAATTTAAACTCTGCCTTGTGAATTTTTTTAAAATTTTTGACTGAGTGGGGGTTCAAACCTGGAACCCATGGGTTTTAGCCAAAGGGCAAAATTTAAAGATTTCAAATATGAGGGGCAAAATTTAAAGACCACCCCAAAAGAAAGGCAATTCTGCGAATTGCCCGTAAAGCAATGGCTTGGAGCCCTAATTTTTTTAGGGTCCCTTTTTTTCTAAAAAAATTCATATATGTATATGTATGTGTGTGTGTAATTAAATTCTAATTCCCTGCTTTTTCTATTCTTATTATTAAATATTCTAAGTCTGTGCTGCTTTAATATGCTTTTTCTTGCGCCGAGGGTCTATGGGAAACAAGCTCTCTACCTCCCGAGATAGAGGTAAGGTCTGCGTACACACTATCCTCCCTATAACTTGTGGTATTACCTTTGGGTATGTTGTTAATATTCTAATTCCAAAGGAGGAGAAAATTGAAGAATTAATTAAATCTTGATAGCTATATTATCAATTGAAAAGGATTTCTTAGAACAAATGGATTATAAAATAGTGGTTAATGACTTCACATCTAAAAAAAAACTCGAAAAGTAGAATTTAAATAAAAATATATATGACGATTTTTTTTTCTTAAAAAAAAAATTGGGCCTTTCTGTGAAATTTAGCTTTAGGGCCCCCGATCTTGTTGAGCCGACCCTGCGTTTAATTTCATTAAGATTAACAAATTTGAATCTGAATATTAAGATGTTATATTAAAATTTGAATACTAACATCTGAATATATAAAACTTCTCTTTATTTAAAAAAATAATAATATAAATTCAAATAAAATACTAATTTATAATCTAATATTATGTTAAATATTTTTAAGAAATTATATGGTGGTTGGTGATGGGATGGCTAATAGTGGTTGTTGTGGGTGCGCGGGGTGGTGGTGATGGTGTTGAGTGTTGACTGATGGTGGTGATTTTGGATAGTAGCTAGCTAGTGGCGATGGTGGTACGCAAGCAGTAGTTGTTAACGATCGATGGTGGTAGTTGGTGGTAGCGACTTAATTGTAGTGAACTAAAGGTTGTGGTAACTGATAGTAGTGGTTGGCAATATATATTGTCGTGATTGATAGTGCAAGGTGTTTGTCCGTAGTGATTGACTGTTGTGGTAAAGGTGATTAGTGTTGATTGTAAATGGTGGCTAGTGGAGGTGACGGCTAATTATGATGATTGGAGGTAATGATAGTTGTGGTTGGGGGATAGTGGTTGTGGATGCTGGTAGTTGATAATGGTGGATCGGCGGCGGCGGCGATTGTGGTGGTTGATAATGGTGGAAGGCAACAGCGATAATAGTTGTTAATGATGGGCAATAGTGATGGTGGTGGTAGCGGTTAGTGAGTGAATGTATAACATCTTAATAATATTAAGACTTTGCTAGAAATTATAATCATTCAAATCTATTCATTAAATAGATGATTTTTAAAAATAAAAAAAATAAAAAAAACAAACAAACACACTTAATAATTAAGATATAAATCTAATTAAGACATTTGTTAAATGGAAACAAATTGGTCATGTGAAAGACATTAGCCACACACAGCTAAATAAGGGTGTGTATGGTATGGTTCAGTTTTTTCGTGTTGGGTTGGTCAAAATTTATCGAAAATATTTTTTCAATTAAAACGAGTTTCTTAAAAATTAGGAAAATGACTTCCTTAGACGTAGAAAAAAGAGAATACAAGTTCCACAGCATTCCACATTGATTCTGACCTCCCACCCTCTAACACACCTCATCATCACCCTCACACATGTAGCCCCCGGCCCATCCTCACCAACCCACAGCCCCAGTACCCCAACCTGTCATAATATTTATCTAAATTATATACAAATATTTTTAAGATAATTTTTTTTACTATCATACCGAACAAAAAAATAAATAAAAACCCCACTTATTTTTCTAAAAACATTTTCCATTGTACCGAACACACCCTAAAACCAATAATCAGAAGACTTCAAATGAAGTTAAAGCAATGCACTTTAGCTTATGTGGACTAAAAGTCTTCTATATGACATGCCAATGGTTCGACTTGCTTTATTTTTTTCTCTTATTTTGGTTGATTAAACAGATAAAAGATAGTACCGAAGAAAGAGGATGCATGTGATGAGAGAAATCGAAAGTCAGTTATCAATATGATATAACTCATCAAGAAAATAAGGTAAAAAGGAAAAAAAAAGCAAAAAGAAAATAGGAATATTCTTAATGATTTGTAATATTAAATCCAAAAGAATATCACATCAGTGACTATATATGGGATAGAACTTTAACAATATCTAACTTTTTTTAAAAATTGACAAAATATGCATGACATTTCCATCAATGATAAATTAACTAAATATAGTTTTTATTAATAGTTCTAGAAAATGTTGCTTTACACCTTTTCCTTTCAACACCTTATTAGAATGAGAATATTTCATAATAATGTTTGACTTGAAAAAAGAAAGTAAATATTTTTAATAATAATATTTATTTGTGATGTCATTGAAATTTTCTATATTGCTATATTTAATAAAATTAGATATATTTAGGAAAATATCCCAGGTAAATCTCTAGATACAAAAATTTCCCAAGTAAACTCCAACAAATAATTTTAAACTAAAGTTACATCAAAAAAATCCCCAAGTAAGTCCTCAAGAATGTAAATCCCCCAAAATAAAATTCGCAGCTTTAGGGAATTTTATTGTTTGGAACGAGCAAATTGGTGTTGTTCCTATGCTAATTACCTGACGTGAATAATCGTACCAGAGAATGTTCTTACTTTAACCACAACTTTTCTTTTACTAGTTTGTTGGAAGAACAAATGAAAATAATAGTTCCCTTTACCATGTACAATTTAAGTATTTTAAGACAGTTTAAATAAAGTATTGTAGAACATAAATGGACCTAAATGTATGGGTATAAGGTAGGCTGACTTTGTATAATTGATCCAAATCTGAATCATATATTACGAGACAATTTTAAAAATTCCTTTAATTAGCCATATTTTAGAATTAGAAATTAGTGTACGGAGTTTAATAGAAAAAGAGTTTAATAAAGTAGTATAACTTGAGACGTAAAAAGCTTGAGTAGTTAGTACGAAATATATGAACTTCGGAATCCACACACACACCAAATACGTGTACGCCTACAATTACAAACCAATAGGGTACTCTCTTTCGATTTCTTATTTTATTCATAAATCCTGGTCCATGAAATGTTGTGCTTTTATCCATGTGTATATACTTTTACAATACTTCTTTATACTTCTTTCTCACTCAATATGACACTTTTAGTTTTCACCAGATTCCAACTATGCGAATTTTGATCAACATTTTAAAATATACCTTATCATCATATTGACATAAGAAGAATTGCAACTTATAATCATTTTTATATAGTTTTTTAGTGTCTAAATTTTAATT